>NW_027223346.1:3378089-3395579 GCF_030449975.1 Polyergus mexicanus
ATAATATATTAGCATGTTTACATCTCTGGAGAATTATACACCGCTATTGCGTGTTATATCCTTGTAGATATCATTAATTATATGTCGAATGCTCTGAAGATTAATATCTTCTTATGATTTGATGACGAAACGAAAAAGATGATTGTATGAAAAATAACTTTTTTCCTTTCAAATCACGAAATGACAGTAATTTTTGTTCCGAGATATTAACACAAATTGAATAATTTGAAGTACAAACGCTTGGATTCTTGATTTGTCACGTGGCATTTTCAAACGGAAGTATCGCGATTGTAATTTCGGTTTCATCGACGGCCGATCGTTTTCTACATCGGCGATCCAGGAATCTCAGAGAATCACGGAGGGTGCTCGACCCCTCTTTTCGTCAGCCATAATAGTTGTAGGGGCCAGGTGATGGGAGAAAGCTGGGACGGGGGGGTGGCATGCGCTCGCCGTCGCAGAATCCACCTCCTGTCAAGTTTAAACCCGCTACGTGACTAAGTTGCAAGCGGCCTGCTAAGATGTCCTGCTAATTTATATGTTCGCGTTAACTCGCGCCATCCCCCTTGTACACCGCTACATCCCGCGTCCTCTCTCACATCCCGCCGAGGGGGGGTGACGGGAGGAAGGGATTCGCGGAGGAAGCTTCTGCGAGAGAGGGCACGGGACGCATAAGTAATCGCCGCTATCGTGCCCGGCAGATGCGCCAAAGATTCCTTGTTTCTGCTCGTGCAACCGCAGACATAATAGGAACGATCTCGTTATGTTCTAAAAGTGATTGAAAGACTCCATTTTCAATATTGCTTATACATACATCTTTGATTTAACAATTATATTTTTTTAACACACATTTAAAGCGCAGACAATGTATATACATATTTAAGTCTTACAATAAAATTAAATTAATACAAGAATTCTATCAAAAACTTATTGTTAGTATTTTTTGTAGTTAATTAAGTTGCTATGTGTGTATAAATAATATTATAATTCTTTAAAAAATAGTACTCTACTATGCATAATCGTTTACTTGAGTAACGAAACTGAAACTTTTCTTTATGATACTTTTATATTTCTCTAAAATTTATTGTGATTTATTTGTGATTTAAATGGCTGTAATAATAGTAGCAAAAAGCTCAAAGTCAAAATTAACAAAAAAAACAAACTATGTCTTACGTTTGTACTGTTTGAAAAATTAAATGAATAAATTCGGATTAGAAAAAGAATTAAAGTATCCCAAAATAATGAGATTTTTGAAGTTTTCATAAAAGAAAATAATTGTAATTAATTTAATATTTTTCCTAAATTATGACAAAAACTTTTGATCACGAATACCTCCTGAAATCAACTGCGAGAAATTAAAAAAAAAAAAAACGAGTATTTTGCAAAAAGAGAAAAAGAGACAGATAATATTTTTTTACAATTTTTAATAAATAACTTTTAAACAAGTAAATGGATCTAAATCAAGTTTTGTACAAATATTTATTAGAGTTTTTTTTTTAATATATGTGAAAATTTTGACTTCGTTGGCAATGTTTTTTTTTAAATTTGTCAATAAGTGCTACAATACGCGATTTTCCATAAGAATCAATACCAACTTTAAATTTAAATAATTCCCAAACCGTTAAGAGAATTGTAGTCAGGTTTTGCACAGATACTCAGACGAAATAGTAGAAAAGTCTACGAAAGAGCTTTCATGCTTTTGTCAATGTTTTGACGTATGACACATACATTCTTAAGAGATGAGATCGGTTAAAAACAGCGAAAAGAAAAGCAAAAATAATTTGTACGAGATGTCGGCGAAAAATTGAAAAATTTATTAAGTTTATTTAGCAATATATAAATTATTTCGGTATCAGAGAGAAAGAAAGAGCTCTTTATTCTATTTGATATTTTTATATTTAAGGATAAATAAAATGATTTTAATGCCGATAAATTATATTATAACTCGAAAGCACAGAAAAAAATAAACGGTGAAAACAGTATCTATCAAAGTTGATTAATATCTGTAAATCGAATTTTTTTTATAAAAGGATTCGTTCCTAACTCTGTGAGATCCTTTCTCACGTGTAAAGGAATTAGAGATCGTCAAAGGAATCACGTTTACTTACCTGACAGGGTTAGGTTTATGGAGCAAGGATGCTGGTCCTTAGGGCGAACTTTACGGTCGAATCTCGAGGAGGTTGAACCGCAGAAGCTTCGAGGTTCGAGCCTTACGTATCCTGATGAATCGTTTGGTGCACAGAACTCCTTTGAAACGTTCTCTAGACGACCATCCTTCATTAGGCTTAATCGGAGAGAAACTCCGCAACAACTCGTTCCGAAAGCTTAAAAAAATAGTCCTCTTTCGGCACAATTCAACATTGCCTTGCCATTTCATTTTCATATATATTCTTATCTCTGTCACGATAAATTTATTGAAATTGTTTCGCCGAGGAATTTTTTTTTCTTTTTTTTTTTCGACTTTTCCGCAAAGAGATGGCAGGTCGGACAGAATTTCAAATACACAGTGATGGTTGCATTTAAATTAGAAGCCCCTATGCTCCATATGCCTTCGGTGGTGGTTGCTCGTATCGAATGTAGCAGGCGCCCACATGCTGAACATGCATCCGCGCGTGAATATTTGCCTAAGTGATTGCTCGTCTTGAGACGACGACAATGACGGCGACGACGACGACGAGAGACCCGAGGACGAAGACATTCTTTCCGATCGGGGGGTGTCCCACGTTTGTCTGACCATTCCTGTATCTCCTCTACTCGCGGTTCCTCCCGGCACGTAGCACACGAACAACTTTGTACTCGGAGTTCTCGCTCGTGGACGGTTTAGAACGGGCCCTTTTCGAGCGGCGAGAACGAAGGGTGAGGATGTTTTCTCTTTTTATCTATCCTTCCTGCGTTTCGTTTCTCCTTTTCTCTGGTTAGTTGGCAACGATGTCGGCATGTGACGTTTACAGACGTTCCCGACGGTCTCTTTATTTTTCGCTCTCTTCGTGAGTGTAAATTATATATTAATTGAACGTACAAATTTTACAAAATGTTTTTTTTTTTTTAATCTTACCTATAGGAAAATTCAAATATCATTTGCGTTGAATAATGAGAATACTGCATTTTTATTTTTTTTAAATAAAATACATTTAAAACTTGACTATACTTATTTTCACTTATATTATTTTGGACATATCTGGTTTGTATATAAATTTATGACATATGCCTCGTATGCACTTATTAATAAAGCATTTATTAAAAGAATGTGCAGTATACCTCTTGTTTATAATCAGATTTAACGCACAAATATGTACAAATTTGCAGTCCCAGTTTACATTAATTTCTAGATTAATTAAGTACGTAGAGACGCATTTTAACGTGGAAAAAAACATTTTCGCGGAACGAATCGTTCTCTTATTGCCATGGCAAGTAGGAACTTTTGATTCTCCCTTTTTTTTTTTTTTTGGACGACCTTTCACCTCAGGGATCGGTTTTCATTCGACGCGTAAGCCGTATGTCCAGTCCTCTGCGTAGGATCGCGCGATTCGTAAAACCCTTATCAAAATCGAGTCCTGCCGAAGCTTTTGGCGGATCTCGAAGGCATCGATCCCCTTCGCCCGTCCCGCCCGCGCTCTTTTCGCCTCTTTCTCCTTGTTATAAATCATGAAAGCTGCGGGGTAGCGTGGGCAGGGTGGCGGTAGTTCACCCCTGTGTATACCAACGCCGCCGGGTGGGCACCGTATCCAGATCGTAGGGTGGGCTTCTTTTGGTCCAGACGGGATCCAGGGACAGGAACGACGTCGGCAGTAAGAAGGGGCGCCTCCGTCGATGGAGGCAAGATCAGTACATTACAGATAAAGCCAACGACTCCGGTAGTCCGGGACTTTTTTAAGCCATAAATTTGGCGAGCGGGCAAGAACGGGGGAAGGAGGGAGGGGGGGAGGAAAGGAGAAGGAGGAGGAGAAGAGGACAGGGATGGCGGTGGAGGAAGGAGGACGGCGTTGCGAGAGAAGTGTTTGCCGAACTGGTTCCTTCCTTCCTAACTCAATTGCTACGACGCGGTGATCTATGATGGTCGGGGAGCAGTGAAATCACGGATCCGCGTCCTCGTGCCCCGGATTTCTGCCACTCCAACAGGAGGAGGGTTTTCTTATTTCTTTCCAAATGCCGCGCCGATCTCGCGCGCTACCGCACATGTTGCGTTTCCCTTCTCGCATTATGCTCCGATTGATGAGAACGAAGGAGGAGGTAGTTTGATTTAAGAAGACAAATATTATTTCATATCCTTTTCTCCGAGCCGATTGTTACTCGGATAACTCGAGAGTTGTTATTTGTAATTTCGATTGTGAATTCGAAGAATTTACGTCCGAAGAAATCTTTATCGAAAACTTATAAGAAATTGTGTAACAGGAATACGTAGAAAGGCAGAGAGAGAGAGAGAGAGAGAGAGAGAGAGAGAACTCGTACTTTTTGCGAAGTTTTCATTTGCGATGAGACGTCTGACAATTTCGTTACTTGGTGCAGAATGCAATATATATATATACAATATACAATAGTTTTAATTAATTTCTTCCTAAATGAAAATCACTCCCAATGGATGTGCTTGTAAAATACAATATTTTTAAGCTAAAAGCTAGCAGACGAATTGGCGTTATTTTTTTCTAGAAGATATTTCCGAGAGATTAGTTAATATTTCGTTTAATTTTGCAATTCATTATTTCTGATATATACCATTTATATCAAAAATCATGTTGATAATTATATACATTTATATATATTTTAAATTTTTTATGAGATGCTGGGAAGAGATATTATTATTTTCCGTACGAATTTGGAATCAGTTTCACGATTTATGTTATATTATAAAAAGAGTGTACGATTTTTCAAAGTGTATGATGTTTTCAAATCTATTACAATTATTTATTAATTGTTATTTAATTTTAATCGGTATGTCTAACAAGAAATTTTATCGACAATAATGCTGTCTCTTTCATTTTTATACGTTTTTTACGTATCTCTGTAAAGTGCCGTCTCAGCAGAAATGTTTCTAGTTTGTATGTCTAGTTGTAATCTTCTTAAATCAAACGCCGGGAACCTCTCGAGAGCGACGCGATTTTCGTCGCGTCATGAAACGGAAGAGAAATTTAAAGAATGAATGGGATATTAAGGATGGGGTGCAGAAAAAACGCGGGATCCTGTAACGAAACGGTTTAATGATTGGGAATCCTCTTTACGGTTTTACAAGAATTTTGACCCCTTGGACAAGAGACGAGCTAGGGAGGCGTCGTTTAGTTCGACCTCCGCATCTCCGTCTTCGTTTGTCGGAGGGTGACACCCTTCCTTCTTTAAGCCATAAATTGTTCACGGTAGGACTTCTATACCGAGATGGCTCTCGAGACAAGAGAGAAAAATCTTTCCAGAATCGTAACGTGCTTAATTTAAGTATCTTGTCTAGATTATCGTCAGAAATATTATTCTTAATGAGAAGGAATATTTGATATTCTTGTGGCTCGCTATCCGAGCATTCTCTATGATTCTTCGTCGTATATGTATGTATGTGCACGCGTGTGCGTGCTCCTTTCTTATTTATTTTCTTTAAATATAGATAATGATATATTAATAAAAAAGAAAGAAGGAGAAACGCATTGCGGTTACTGACATAACGTCTAGTTGATATTGTACATATGCACGTATTATTTAAATAAATAAATGGCATTGTAATAATAAGTAAAAGAAGCAAATAATTATACTGTATTAATTAAAACGTGATATATAAAAAATAATTAGACAAAAAATACGAATATGTCTACATTTTTTAAAATTAATATTAAATTGATATTAGCAAGATATAATTTTATCAGAAGGATATCAGAAAGATATAATTTTAATATTAGAAAGGCACATAATAAAAATAGGAAATCGCGAAAATTTTGTGTTTATGACACTTGCAAACTTGTCAAAGGAGTGGATATATATTTTATATCTCGGTACGCGCGTTTCGAGGGACTCGACGAAAACACGCAGGCAGCAATTGAAACGCGCACGGGGCAATAATGCGGGGGACTCCCCCTTTTCCGTCCTCGTACTTTATATGTGCACGTGCCTTCCATTTCCATCAGACATAATTGCATGTCTGAAAACGGATCCAGAGCAGGCAGCCAGGCAGGCAGGCAGGCAGGCAGGCAGGTAGGCATCGGGCAAGCGAGGGGGAGGCGGAAGGTAACATGATAGCTAATTATCTTCCGGCGTTACCTAGGCGCACCAAAAGATTCGAAGACACACAAGTGTTTCCTCGCGTATTAGTTTAATATTTTCCTAAACAAGTGCACGGTTTACCTATAAGTATAGAATCATCATTATGCGCATTGTTTTTACTTCTACTTTTTGCTACGCGCTCTATGAAATATAAAAACAATACGCAAACGTATCGAAAGAAATCTGTTGAATTATATTGATATAATTATCGCGGATGTGCAATAATGCACGAAATTCCTCTTTAAAATCAAATATATGAATAACAACATGTTACTCTTAGAAATCATTCGTGCGCAAATTTTTTTAATTATAAAATTTCGAATTATTAAGATAAAGCGAGTAACCCTCTCATTGGACTCGACGCAGCTCGTTGGTTCTAAGAAGAACGATACATATTGTCGCGATCCCGAGTATTCCCGTTTGCTTTGCGGAATTTCTCTCTAATCCCGAAGGAATTTGCCAGGTTGGAGTTCGGAGATCGTTGACGAGCGAACTTTTTCTCGCTCGCGAACTGCGTCGCGTCACCGTTTCTGTCGCACTCTATCGCATTCTATCGCACTCTATCGTCCGATATTCCGTCGATGGAATCCAGACCCGACGAACGTGGCGGGCGTGAAAAGTTAAAATCGCATCAGCGAGCCGTTATTGTATCGTCAGTGTCGTCCGTCACCCCGCAAAAGTTAAACAATTTGCAGGGCCT
The DNA here is from genome assembly GCF_030449975.1 of Polyergus mexicanus. Taxonomy (NCBI): domain Eukaryota; kingdom Metazoa; phylum Arthropoda; class Insecta; order Hymenoptera; family Formicidae; genus Polyergus; species Polyergus mexicanus. Next base: position 3,385,024 of record NW_027223346.1, read on the forward strand.
TACACCGACGATGTCACGTTCTCTCTCTCTCTCTCTCTCTCTCTCTCTCTCTCTCTTCTTTTGCACCCTCGCCAATTCTGTTCTTCCTCCATCTCGTCATTGCGGCGGATTCTCGCGGGCACACGTGTCGCCAGAGAGGTGGCTCCGCCCTAAAACTTTCGGCGAGGTAGAACAACGATTTGTCGTCTTGTGCGACGTGTACTTCCGGCAAGATTGAGCCCGTCGCCGCGAAGCACATAATAATTAAACAAGAATTAAATTAATTGCCGTGTTAAAGATCTTAATCTATAACGTCATACCTTCATACAAGAGAGAGAATTACTCGCTATACTTAAAAAGAATGAAAAAACGTATCTACTTAAAGTTTCTTAAGCATTATTTTATCGAATTTTGGATATTTTTCGATACCTATAGGTACACACGTAATATTGCGAGAAATAATGCTCGATGCGCTTATTATCTGGCGCATCGGAGGAACCAAGAGAATTCGCTCAAAACAGAAGTTATGCGAGAAGGAGAAAGCTTTCCTCTATTGGGAATTACTTAAACCGGCTTTACGACTACCGGAAACTACCGTCTCTGTTGAGGGGATTCCGATGCATTACCGTATTAGTCGCCGCGCTTAGAAAGGGTTGCTGCAAATGTAAAGTAGATTATAGACACGTCCCATTTTAATCCTTTCCACCCTTTTTGCGTACATCTGCTTGTCTATGCCTACGCGTCGACCAACTCGCGCGAATTGTAAGATCGCGTAATAGTAAGATCCATAATCAGTATATAAATATATGCGCCATTTATCGATTTATACCCTACGTAGATACGTGAAATATAAATTACGCTAATTTTGTAAAGTTTACCAGGTATATAAATATGAAACCGGAATTTGCCCATAGATGGCCCTAGCTGTCAATGTAGTTACCGTCAAATCGCGTCATTGGCGCCATTTTCTTGTTTTGACATCTGATAAAGATTTTCAACTCACAACAATACAAGTTTCGTACAACAAAATAGCAACAAATTCTAGTGTATTTTATTTTTTGATTCGAGCTTTATATATATTTTTTTCACTATGGGGGGGGGCTGGCTTAATGTCAAGCTAGCACCCCCCACTTTGAATGTAAATTCCTGCTAAACGGTTTGAGCAACAAAATTCGGACTACGGCAACTAATTAGCACATAATTAGCACTAAATTATTTTATGTATTTGACTTAATTTGGCGTTGGTGGGGGGGGCTATCTTAATATGGGTCATTTAGCTGTTGGTACTCGTGGTTTCTCGCGGCATTTCAGAGACATTGATTAACGTTGACATGTCACCCTTAATTGGATTTCAGTAACATCCATAGTTTTAAAACTAACCAATCACCAATCAAGAATCGAATGACCGTGATTGGTCAATTTTACAACCATGAATATTATTAAACCTGACGTGTAAAATTAGTCGACTTACTGTCGACTAACCGAACACATTTTTTTTTTCTCTTAAATAAGAATATTTTATTAGGAATGTTCATATGTGGTGTGTGAGCTGCTTTTCAGATATATTCCTCCTCGAATCTTACACATTCTATTCAACGATTATTCTCGTTGTATTATCGTTTCGCCATGAAAATTGATCGAGATTTTGTAATATAAGCTCTCTCTCTCTCTCTTTCTCTCGAGCCGCGCTTCTTTGTTTATATCTGAATGTTTACGACCAAATGTTTTTTGAACGCTTGTGTACCGAGACGTTCGGCGACGCGGTCCTCCCCTCTCCTCACCTACCCGTCCAGCCTAAATTTTTCGTAATCGCGTCAGTCTCTTCACACAAGCGCGAGTCTCAAGACGAATTACGGTCGCGCTCCGTGTTTCTCGCGTCTTTTTATCCGTCGAAAGTGAGATCCGCGTACGAACGAGTGTCGGGGGGGTCTTGTATCGAATAACAGACGATTATCCGAGTGTAATATATTAACCCGTGTAATCGTGATTAAGGCATCTTTCGATATATATATACTCGCAAACGACAAGATTTTTCCCACGCATCTTTTATCTATCGAAAATGAATTTCGCATCCGAACGAATATTCGAAATATCCGAATCGAGAGTAATTTGTAGTTTTGATATATCGACTTTATAATACGATACAAAAAGGCGCTTAAATAATTTACTCGCTGTCGTATATAATAATATTGCATTGAAAATATAAGCGCGTCGCGTTCGACACGTTTCTGCTTTAATATTCTTTAATATTGTTTTCAAATGTAATCCTTTTTTCAGAGTTATATTCACAATTTCATAAATCGAGATCGCAAAAGAGTGTCGCAGGATTCTTCGCGTACGGTTTATTTCTTGGAAGAGACGCGCTCGCTCCTTTTCCTGGAACGGATATTCGACGACGCGTTCCCCCCTCCCCATCTACTACTACTCAACCTGCCTAAATTTTCCGTAACCGTTACAGTAACCGTCGTATTGCATTAGCTGCGAGATTGAAATATTCTTTCCGTATTTCTCGCCTTTTTTTATCCATCACAAGTTTATCCCGTGTATAAAGTGGATGTCGTGAGTATCGGGAATGTCGATTAGAATCACGGAAAATCGTCTCCGTCCATTTATTAATACGCGATTATATGTTCTTTCATGTTTATAATCGGCATGGAAATAATTTTACCGCGTCATTGCATATGGCGGATTTTGGACTACGAGTGAAATAGTGATTATGAGAAAAGTGATTATGCACGAGTGGACAAATTGATAGACTGTCTCGTCTCAATTTGAAGCGAAGGGAGCAACCGGAAACGGAAAGGATCTCGCGATGACCAGATGCAGAAAGAAGTGAGACATGCAAGGGCGGTGCAACGGTCGGTCAGTAGAATTTATTATTAAACATTTAAGATTGTCAATATAATTTTTAGTTTATGGAAACAATAGTATTGAAAAATCGGGTTTTTTTTTTTTTATTAATGATTTATAGCTCATGTATAAATATTTAGAATTATAACTGACCATATTATCTTTGCCTTGATTATTTCTATTATTCGTCATTGATGATTACTGATGATTTCATAATTATAATGGTTGGGCGCATTAATTTTACTATTTTATTAGCATTCGAAATCATCATTAATACGATTACATTTTATTTAACTCTGATCACTCTGTAATCTTAACATCTTTAACGCGTCATTTTTAGAGAATGAAAATTATCAAACGAAATTAACAATATGCATGTCAATTTATTTTTTAATTTATGGAAACGATGGTATTGAAAAATCGAGTTGTTTTTTGATTAATTATTTATAATCTGATAATCATATAAATATTTAGAATTAAAACTGACCATATTATTTTTGCCTTGATTATTTCTGTTATTCGTCATTAATGATTACTGATGATTTCATAATTATAATCGTTGAGCGCATTAATTTTACTATTTTATTAGCATTCGAAATCATCATTAATACGATTACATTTTATTTAACTCTTGATCACTCTGTAATCCTAACATCCTTAACGCGTCATCTTTAGAGAATGAAAATTATCAAACATGTGCATTAACAAAATTAACAATATGCATGTCAATTTATTTTTTAATTTATGGAAACGATGGTATTGAAAAATCGAGTTGTTTTTTGATTAATTATTTATGATCTGATAATCATATAAATATTTAGAATTAAAACTGACCATATTATCTTTGCCTTGATTATTTCTATTATTCCTCATTGATGATTATTAATGATTTCATAATTATAATCGTTGAGCGCATTAATTTTACTATTTTATTAGCATTCGAAATAATCATTAATACGATTACATTTTATTTAACTCTGATCACTCTGTAATCTTAACATCTTTAACGCGTCATTTTTAGAGAATGAAAATTATCAAACGAAATTAACAATATGCATGTCAATTTATTTTTTAATTTACGGAAACGATGATATTGAAAAATCGAGTTGTTTTTTGATTAATTATTTATGATCTGATAATCATATAAATATTTAGAATTAAAACTGACCATATTATCTTTGCCTTGATTATTTCTATTATTCCTCATTGATGATTATTAATGATTTCATAATTATAATCGTTGAGCGCATTAATTTTACTATTTTATTAGCATTCGAAATCATCATTAATACGATTACATTTTATTTAACTCTGATCACTCTGTAATCTTAACATATATCTTTAACGCGTCATTCTTAAAAAATGAAAATTATCCAACATGTACATTAACAAAATTAAGAATACGCAACAAATTCTAGTGTATTTTATTTTTTGATTCGAGCTTTATATATATTTTTTTCACTATGGGGGGGGCTGGCTTAATGTCAAGCTAGCACCCCCCACTTTGAATGTAAATACCTGCTAAACGGTTTGAGCAACAAAATTCGGACTACGGCAACTAATTAGCACATAATTAGCACTAAATTATTTTATGTATTTGATTTAATTTGGCGTTGGTGGGGGGGCTAACTTAATATGGGTAACAATTAAGTGGGAAAATCGGCAAATAAAAGCCAAGGCGCGGATACGCGCAAACTTATTATTGTTACATTTTAGTAATAAATGTGTAGTAACAAGCGTTTCGGACGGTTTTTTCATCCATCTTCAACATAGATATATAAAAGATTACATCGGTATTCTTTTACATTGGTAATACACATTTATTACTAAAATTTAACAATAATAAGTTCGCGTACCAATATCCGCGGCTTGGCTCTTACTTGCCAGCTTTTCCACTTAATTGAAAATTATTCCATTGCTTTTAGTATCGAAAAGTGTCATTTTATTACGATGCAAGGATCGCGATATTTATCACGTGGAAATTATTAGCGTTATTTACGCGTGATTGTGCGAAATTTTATCGAATCCATCAGGTTTTCTTATTTTTATCAAAACGTATATTGTTCGTATTTTCAGATTTTGGTCGAACTCGTCGCACGTCGTTCGTGAAAATCGTAAAAGTTTCACGGGATACGATGAATTATTCCTACCGTAGAGACGCAAAATTGCGGGAAACTTTTCTCCGGCGAATCGCTCTTTATATATATATATATGTGTGTATGTATACGCGAGGCGCGTGGTATGTACCCGTGTGTCGATGTCGCGGGAGACGGAGGGGTAAGAAGGGCCAGATCGCGGAATGAATGCGGGAAAGCGTAGGATCATCGAGCAGGCCGGAGGCAAGTTTGTAAGAAAAGTAGGAAGGGTTAAACTCAGACGAGGGGGAGCGTGCTTCTTAATGCAATGGGTGAATTTTATAGTCTCTCGAGCTGAGATATATTTAGTTGAAAAAATATACACCGCAAATGTGCACTTTGCAATTCCTTTGCGAGCTGTCTCTCGGTAACTATCTCACGTGTTGCGTATCCTCGAGTAACGTTAAATTATAATGTTTCATATAACATAAATATAATCTTACGGAAGGAGAAGAGCTTACTTTTTGCCGATTATTAAAAAGCAGACAAATACGATACGTGATCTCTACATGAGAAATTTTTTCGTCGAAACCATAATTGGCATTTATATTGTACAAAGGTATTTATGCTTATTCGTCGAGTTGATTTTTTTGCTCAAAAATGTCGCGAACATTCCCGAGGATTTCACCTGCCCCGTCGTTGGCGCATAAACACTTCGGGTTTGCGCACTTGGGCCGTTCGGTGCCGACATCAAGTTCAATATCACTTAGGTTTACGGCGGCAATTATCATTTTACGATCGGCCTTGTATTCTTAGGGCTTTATTACCACGTCCCAGACCGGTTTAGCGCGAGGCGTTAACACCGGGTAAGAGCCATAATGTAACGACCGAAAGAAATACCCCTTTTCTCTCTTCAAGGCGCGAAACGATAAATGCAGCTTTGCAGTTTTCATAGAACGTATACTGCTGCGTCTCTCATGCTCTCACTCGCTTTCAGGAGTTTCTCGACTTTGTGTATATATAATGTACTATATATTTTCGGACGATTAATGTGTCTTTTTGGAGCGTCAACGTTTCAGTACGTTGAAAAGAGATTCCATGTAATTTTACTCCTACGTTCTTAAAATTGTTTAACGGTTACATTGTTCTGTACGATTCCTTTTTCTTTCTCTCTCCATTTATCTCTATTTCCATGAACCCTCCGAGAGTAAATTTATTTAAATTCGTGCAATCTATTAGATTTGAAATTGTTAAGTAGAGGTGGGAGCGGCCATCAGCGGCAGATCCCGAAGGGAGAGATCGAATGGATTCACCGGGCGCATTTTTTTCTCGACATGTTCGGGATTCGATGTGTAATGGAAAATTTAGGGCTGCTGCGAACGATAAATTTGCGGCTGTCCACTCGAATATTTTCCGTGTTTTAGGTGCCCAGGGGTCCAGGGACTATCTTGACCGTCGCGCTCCCGAAGGAGACGTCCCATTGCCCTTGCATATTCACAAATCATTCGTAGATAGGGCAACGAATCCCTACCCCACCGGGACACCGTCTCCTCGTTCCTTTTCTTTCTTCTTTCGTGTTTATTCAAATTGTGCGCACAAATAACGATACAGTTCGATGCGTATGACATTCAGCATATTTCTCTTTATAAAATATTTCTTCTTTATTAATATTTGTTTAACTTTGAAATAATGCATCGATGTTGGAAATTTTAATTTATATAATTATGTTAATTCACACATATAACACGTTTCTAATTATTTAGAAAGAGAGCAAGCACATTCTTCTTCTCTCCTTCTTTTTATCGCAAAATTTTAACCTTCAACTGTTTAGATCCTTAAATACTGAAAAGGGAGTGATCTCGTTTATCGGAACAGCATGTTCCGTCGTTCTGTAACGTTATTAATAGTATCCAATTGTCGATGCGATCTTCGATGGCCAGTGTCTGAACTTCGATTGTGGCTGGTTGACGTAGGCTGTCGCGTGAACTAGAGCTAACTGTTAGCATGTAGATATGGTATGTCGAGAGCAGTCGATACGTTACATCGTGCGACATCGTGGACGTCGTCGTGTGAACCCGCCCGAAACGACGGCCCGCTCCCATGTGACAGGCCAGTAATAGGAGTTGGCGAAACCTGTCAAACTTTTCAAAGAGATACGAGTCAAATTTCTCCCAGTCGACGTGATAAATATGAGATAAATTAAAAGCGCGCGTTCCACTCTCGTCACTTGGTACTTGGATGGTCCGGCGTATGAGTGATGCTTTATTTTACAAGAAGTATTAATAATCTTTTTAAATAACTTATCAACTCACACACGAGATAAAGCTCGCGGTTGTAAAATGTGGAATATATAAAGAATTAATATAATATAATATAACAATAATTTAAGTCGTGCGGTTTTTTTTTTTTATGACGAAACCGACGGATTTTTACATTAACGAGAGGAAAGTCGGGAAACTACTTGGAAAGCGATCAAGCGCGGCTGATATTTTCGATTCGCTGTGCGGCGTGAAAAAGTTCTTCTTTGACGAGTCGGTTGGGAAGGGACAAAAGGAATGGCGGGCAGGACAACTTGTTACTTAAACCGCTACGAAGCCAGGGGAGCTCGCTCGTCATCGCGGCAAAACTCTCCTTTGTTCCTCGTAGAAAAGTCGACGGGTATGCGCGTCTCCGGCTTTGTTTCGATATTTCTTAATGTACCGTAACTCGCACGAGTCAAAGGATGGCAAAGACTCGTCATATCTAATCCTTCTTTCTTTCTTTCTTTCTCTCTCTCTTTCTCTCTCTCTCTCTTTTGCTTACATGTCTTTTGTGCCTTTAGATACTGCTTTCCTAATTCTATTCTTTTCTTCGTTCCTTCGTTGTTTTCTTCATTTTTTTTTTTGTGCAGGAAAATAGGAAGAGCAAGTTTACATTTGTTTTTGTTTTTATTTCTCACATACGCAATATCCGGGTATAAATCGGAGTTCGCAAATGAATTATCTGCAAAAGAGATCTGTCACAAAATAATTTTTTATTCGAAATAATTTTGCCGCTATTGAAAATTTATACAGGGTGTCTCCGATTTAAATGGCAAAATTTCAGGAGCGTGTAGGGGACCGAAAGGCTAAGACGGAAAGTCCTTTAGAGGTTTGCTCGTTTTCGCTCCATTTTGGGGAAAATCACAAAAAAAAGAAACAAGACAAGTTTTCGTTTTTTTACTCATTTATTTACATTTTATTTATGTTATCATCTATTTAACGCGGATAATGTTCAAAATGTTGCCCTCTGGCAGCAATGCAAGCATTACATCTAGCACTGATCTCATTAATTGCAGCTAGACATTGTTCTAGTGATATTTGGTGCCCTGCATCTATGAGATTCGGTCTCTTAATTGCTCTCTTGAATCGATTGGCACCGTAAAGGATAACATCAAGTGTTTACGTATATACGGAACCTTGAAGTAGAAAGTTTATGAGAGATTGAATTTTTGCGATTTTCTCTAAAATGGAGCAGGAACGAGCAAACCTCTAAAGGACTTCTTGTCTTAGTTTTTCGGTCCCTCACACGCTCCTGAAGTTTTGCCATTTAAATTGGGGACACCCTGTACAATATATACAGTATTAATATACCGAATATATGATAATTGTATCGATCAGTGAATAAAAGAACAGGAGAAACGTTTTGTCTTGTGTGTAATTATATAATCATCAATATCTTAACGTAGAAATTATTAGGAAAATATATTTTATATAAATGCAATATATGAGATAAATGATGCATTAATTGGCGAATCCTTTCTATTAAGCTTATAAATGTACAATATAATTATTATAATGGTATAAACTTTTTGCGAGTTTTTCTTTCACCGAAACTGCGAGTTCAGTTTAAAAAAAGAATCTATGACAATAATACCCTCTGAGAGAGAATATTGTCTCCCATGGATTTTCTTCTCATCAAATGAGTTTTCCTTGCCCGGCTAATTCCTGCCCCTCTCTTTCCCTTTTGCCGGCTATCTCGCGGCAGGACGTAATTAAAATTGCAAATCCGAGTTAACTAGTATACTCAGGCGTCTCGCTCTAGTCAAAGGACCTTTCGCGGACCGCGCGCATTTGCGATACAAACAAATTTGTTTATTTTTATTTGGCTTTCACGAACCTCGGGAAAAGGAGATTGCCGGTCACCCAGGAGTGGTGAGAGACCAGACGGACGAGGGAGAGGGAACGATCTAAGGGCGGGGAGGAGACCGAGGAGAAGCTTGGAAAAAGTTACACTCGCCCGCGCCACGAGGCGGTTCATTAGGTATTGTAATCCGCGCCGGTTCCGCCGCTAATGAAGATAATGGCATTAAAGCATTTGGCAGCTACCAAACGGAGTGCACAAAGCCGATCGTTAATTCGATCACGGCAATATCGGCGAACGAAAGAAAAAGACTCGATGAGTTGTTTGTAAACTCCGGGCTCAACGGTTAATGACACCGAGTGTTCCGCTGGTTCAGAATGGTAAGACGGAGAGCGGCGAAGGGGCCTTTGAAATATAAGAACTTGATTGACTTGTCCCAGATGCATTAACAACAATTTGATTAATTTTTACCGAACCGCGATACAATACGTTTCTCTCGAGCTATTTTCTCTCTTATATAATTACCTATTGAAGTTTGATAACCAACATCAATTTGCAATTAAAGACTCGATATATAAGTGGTTTAAAGTTATAATTTTCAGGAAAGATTACTTTTTCAAATAAAATTTATAATTGCAAAAAGTATATATATAAATACCCTTCTTAAAAAGAAAATTATTTTGCAATTATCGCGCTCGTTTACAATCTTTCTTGCATCGAGTTTTAGAAGGTAGATCAAGTTATGATAAATCTCTATTTATTGAAAAATTTTTGTAACAAATAACTTTTTGCTTCAATTTCCGTTAAGGAAAGTGCGCAAAATTAGTGAAAGTTTATCGAGAAATTTCGCGCTCTTATTAATATTAATTTGCAGCTAATCGCAGAAAGTGAACTAGATTATTAGAAATTTCCGTCTAACGATGATAGTCAGTAATGAGCATGAGTTTGCAATAGATTAGCACGAAAATGAGCTAAATTATTGGATGTCCAGATCGAAACTATGATACGTTCGAATCGAAATAAATGCCGTTCTATAAAGTGTAATTGTAACTCCTCGCGATAGGTAGCCTCGAGGGGGTCGGACCACTTAAATGACACACCGTTAATGGAAAACCGTGGAGTATTACGGGGAGAGGGTAGTTTGTACGGGCAGCAGACGCGAGACTCGCGTCGGTGGAGCTGTGTGTGTCTTAGAAAGTAAACAAGTTGCTGGTCGCCCGGTAAATATAGCGTTAATAAAATATACGCACTCGGCGACCATCGCTAACGCTCTTCTAACGTTTACTCCGCCGCTATCGAGCGGCCTTAATTCCCGTTGAACTCTTGATAATTATGGTAGTTTAGTGCCTCACGGTACTATGAAGAAAAAGAGAGGCGGTGACAGAGAACCCAAGCCCGTTAAATATTCAAATTGTATTTAAATTGTTACCGTTACTTCGGCGTTATTTGTTCGTCTCGTTTGCCTCCATCTTTTATCGAGCTTCTCTTTCGAGTCTTCATTTTTTTTTTTTTTTTTTTTTTTTATTTATTTACTTACAATTCGCTCAATTT
>NW_027223346.1:3395679-3510434 GCF_030449975.1 Polyergus mexicanus
AAGCAGTGGTATCAACGCAGAGTACTCTCGATCGATGAATGTAGTATACTACTGAAAGCCAGCCGACTGAATCCGTCTCTGATCGGTATTATCAGTAATTTAAAGTTGGCACCGAGTGGGGTTGATGGCATTTCGAAGCCGAATGACATCGGTATCGTTCGCGATTCCGGCGTATGCGAGGTAGCTAGAACCGCGCCGCTGCATGTATTGTATTTCGCATTGTATGTCTGTGATTCTAGAAAACTATATCGCGACTGATTTGCGCGGAAGAATTTTTTTCTCTTCACGATTAAATAATGAACGAAAAGCCATTAGAGCGGGATATATGGTATGTATAAAGATATTGAAAAGTTACTAGAAATTAGACGCAGAAATTATATACATCATTAATGTATAAATGTATAAAGTGACATATGAGTCTGAAGATATACAGATATCAAAAAAGAAAAAAAAGGATAAGATTCTTATATCTATATATAAAGATTTACAAAATTTGTCCAAATATTACATCTTTAATGATTAAATCTTTTAATTACGAGTATTTTCTTATGATGCGAATTATCCGAATGAAATACTTAATTATTGATGATTACTGTGTTAAAATGAACCTCTCTTATGTCTATTAACATTAAACAGCCAATATATCTTTCACAAAGTCGCGCGCTTAATTCTTTAACGTCCCACGTGTTGTTTTTTTTCATACCTTTTCTTAATTGCTGCTTGTTCTTCGTTGCGAGCGCCGAGTTGGATGAGAAAGCAGGTTCCGAACCTGGTGGTTCATAACTCATCTTCAGGAGCAATGGGAGGAAAGGCTCGGGCCTTTCTAGGCGAAGCCGAGCCGATGGTGAAAGCAAAGCCCTTCGAGGAAGAGCACGTTGCTCGCTCCTACGGCACATACTTGAGAAAGTTTCGGACTCGCGGCAGGATAGCGGCAGTAGCGGGGGGGTGCGAAACAGTTTTGAAGTGCCTGCTAAATGTTGCGGAAAATAATGACTGATGGTGGTCGCACCCCAAGCGGGACTGATCTACCTTCGGCCATCGTCAGCACGATAACCATCGTTACCGATAACATCGACATTTCCTTTTGCCAAGAATGTTATAGAATGCTTACTATTAATTAGATCACATGTCGCGCTTCTCTTACGTTTACATACTAACTTTTAATTAAAGATTTCGAAATACAGGTTGCGTAAAATATTTAATAAATTAGCGTCAATTGTTTTCATTTCGAAAATTAAATCTGGATGGTGAAAATTGAAGATTTTTTTTTTTTTTTTTTTTTTCTTTTAAATTAGATTTCGAAAAATCTTTACTTACGTACCCTTACGTTTAAGCCCATAGTTTTATTTGCGACTAATCGGACTTTATGAGAGGCGATTGAGGAGCAAGAAAGTAATAAGACTGTGTTTTCGAGTTTTACGATTTCCCTCTGACATAATGTCGCCATCGCCCCGCGAGTGTCTTAAAGATTTTAGAGTCGCGTATTCGTGAAAAGCGTACATTATAAGAAGAATAAAAAGATTTATATATCATCCAATTTAAGAAAAGTCTACGTTACATACTCAAGAAGACGGGGAATTTTTTTCCAAAATTTTAAATCTTAAACGTTGCATGTGACGGGTGGTATGTAAAATAAATTATATCGCATCTCTGTAATAAATATACGACTTATCGCTGACAATTACGAATATCACGTGAAATGATCTTATCTCTCGCTTATTACTCGACTCTCTTTAAATTTGCTGATATATATATATATATATATATATATATATATATATATATTTGGGTGTGTCGGTGGCGAAGAGATTGTTGTTGTGACTTTAAGTACGCGTACCCGGAACGGAGGCGTATTGTCCAAGAGTTCGGAGTAGGTATTGTCGACCCTTCCAATATATCATCGTGCCAGGACACCAACTTTGGCCAATAATCCCCTAAACATACTTAGGCCAGCTGAATGCCACTGACGCCCCGTGGCATCTAAGCCGAATTGAAAATGAATCATGTCGATCGGATCTTTCCTGCCTAATGTTCCAACATCTACTTCCAATTTTCTCTGAATAGTTTCATCCAGCAATAATATGTCGAAATACTTGCCGAGATTAATTATGTTCGATCTGCGTGTTCTCTAGACTCGTTAAATATAAAATTAAAATTACAGATATAAAACTGATATGTACATAAAAATCAGATATAATCTCTATTATTTTCAGAAATATTTTACAAAATATTTAAAAAAAAAAAAAAATACATTGTAATAATATTTTTAAAGAAAATTATTCTTTGTCTCTTTATTATATATCGTGTTTTTTTTTTATATAAATAATGGAATAAAATATATGAAAATCACAAATATTTAATCAGTAATATTTTTCTTTAGAATCATCGCAATAATTCGAATATCTCACTTACTTAGTTCGATACAAGAAAATGATATTATTACGAAAAAAAATAATTATTTTATTTTATTCGGAGATATCCGAGTAGACGGCGGAAAAGAAGTAACACATTGTCAGACGTTTATTTATATATCGTATGTTAAGATGCATTCGAAGATGTGAAATTTCTACCGTACCCCTTCCGCGCGTCTTAAGTTTTCGACTCTAGTAGTGTCAGTGGTTTATACGAGTTCCAGTTTTCCCGGACATCTTGTACGCCCGGTAGTACGTACACGCGCACAGATAGCACGCGTACAGACGCGAACGGAGTCTGCCATGAACGTTTCTAGAGTAGGTAACTACTTGTTGTTTACGGGGAAGTAACTTTCCTGCGAACGAATCGGCTCGCGCGAGAACTTTCCAGGATGTATGCTCTTCAAAGTTAATGCTCCGGTAACGGCACACTGCCTGGTCTAGTGTCCTCAAGGGCTTTTTGTCCTCCTTCGACACTGGGTCTCGGTTAATAATTCTTCGCCGTCTGCGTTTGAAAAGACGAAGATCGAAACCGGAAACAAACGAGGCGCTGTTCCCTTTAAGTTTTCGTGCCCTCCCAAATCGTGCTTTTCGCAGCCACAATGGAAGCTCTGCCCGTGAGAACCAGAAAGTATGATAACTTTCGATAATTGGATTATTTGTTATTTAGTGTTTCGCGAATAAAAAGACATTGATCGATACAAGAACATAGCGTATATTTGAATATTATATGTACAGTGCGAATTGCACTTTTAAATCAATCAATTTTCAAGAAGGATGTAAGATATATAAAGTATTGTATATTAATTTTATGAATTATTATTTATCTCTCAGTGAAAAAGATAAAAAATTAAATATCTCATATCAAATATTATTTGCTAAATATCAGAATATATAATTGATGACTCTTTATAAATTTATTGGATATACTTGGAAAGAGATGGCTGATCTTAAGCAAATAATTAATTGATATTTATTATTAATCTAATTTAAAAGTATACTAACGACTCGACATTTCTGTTAAGAAAAATAACTAAATGAAAATATCTTGAGATGAAAGAAGGAGAGTATTCTTTGAACGGTCTTTTTTATATAATCAAAAAAAAAAAAAGAAGAAAATGGATAAGAGCGAAGGGGGGAGAGGAGAAATATAAATCTTGATGTTGGAAAGAACTTATTTCCAAATCTGTCACATTTCAAGCGTGTCGCATGCGAACACGATAACACGTGGGGCAGCGCATTTAGCTTGCGTGTAACATTTCCCTCGGAAATACCGGTATACCAGATATACGCGATATCGAAGTGGAAGAATCGTGATGATGTTAAGGCTGGGCAGCCGGTATGGTCCGAAACCATGCGTGTGTGTAGACGTGGCTGGCGAGAATTAGAACGAAAAGCGTGGGGATGGGTGAACAAGTGGGTGGTCGGGGGTTGAGAAGTTGGGTGGTTGTGAGGGGAGGGGGAGGGGGTGAAAGGGTGTAAATTGGACGATGGAGGTGGTATCGAGGTCAGTTGAGTTTTTCGCCTGCGCGTCGCGATGCGCGTTACAACCCCTGCACAAGGTGGGTCGAGAGGACGGTGGGCGTCTGCGTCCTCAGTGCGCCGGCCGGGTTTCGAACCTCAAACCCACGATTGGGCTTCCACCGTGGTACCAGGAACGCCCAGGATCCGCCAAAACCCGCGGGATGGTATTGTACGTGGGCGGCAGATACGCCTCCGTAACCTCTTCTTCTTCCTCTTCTTCCGCTTGCTGCCTTATTCCACTTCCTTTTTCTTCCACCCCCGTTTTCTCCCCTTTGCTTCTCGTCCTCCCTCATCCCTCTCTTTCGTTCTCTATCCTCTCTCTTTTTTTTTTATTTTTTTTTTTTTTTTTTCGTTACCGATGCAGCTGAACGGCTTGTTTCAATATGGTGTACTACCTATATGCCCAGATGTTGCGGTGACGTTTTTTTTCTCTCTTCCTGTCTTAATACTCAAGCTTTCACGATGGCATCGCGCGACATGCTTTACGACAATCTCCTTACTATTTTTTTTTATTAAATAAATATTACCGCTTCGTGCCAGCTGTGTGAATATTAGCATCGAGATTCTTGAAATTATGGAATACTATTTTAATCGAAATCAATATCAAT
This sequence comes from Polyergus mexicanus, assembly GCF_030449975.1. Taxonomy (NCBI): domain Eukaryota; kingdom Metazoa; phylum Arthropoda; class Insecta; order Hymenoptera; family Formicidae; genus Polyergus; species Polyergus mexicanus. The sequence continues at coordinate 3,400,223 of NW_027223346.1, forward strand.
TTCTTTTAGGCATTATCGAATTTATTTATTTTGCTCTTCCGCCTCTCCTCTAATCAGCAGCTATCGAGTTGAAGAAACTACGATGTTGCGGATAGTAGTCAGTCGTAAAGACTTGTCGGTCTGTTTGCCAATCACTTACGATAGCTCGTATAGCTCATCCGATCCCAGTTCCCTTATATCGCGATGCCGAAACGAAGAAGTAGATTTAGTCTTTACGTGTATTTTAGCTTGGAACCCATAAAACCGAATGACTCGAACTTTGTCCGATAAAAGGCGTATTCCCTTCTTGCTCTGTACGCCTATTCTGAGATATTTCCGATTCCGATATCGCCGATGCCTCGTATAATATCGAGACTTGGGCCGATTTTCTTTCGAATAAAAATTTATAGTGATATTTTCAAAATATTTAACATTGCGAATTAAGAAGATGTCTGGATTTAAATATCCAAAATGCAAACGAGCGATTAAATTTTTTTATAGCAATTTTAAATACATTGTGTTTTGATAAAAAGATTTACGTAGTTTTATAAATTAATATAATTTTTATAACATTACAACGTAATATTTGTGCATATACTTTCATCAAATCTTTATTATCTATTACCAATACATTAGTACAATAAAATCTATAAGCAAATACAGAGAGAAAAAAGTTTTATATAGATTGATATACATAACTACAATATGTTATACGATTAAAGAAAGAATTGCAGCGAATCGTTTCTGTGTGTCTTCTCTCGACATACGCGTTAATACCTATGGATACAGTCGTAATGGTAACCTCGCGCAAAAGGATAAAAAAATGTCATGATTTTTGTATTCTGTAAGTGTTTTTTGCCGCGATGCAGCAGCAGTACTCGATCTTGTAGGCGCATCCGTGAGCACGGTCGGTCGACGAGTGAAACGGGCTAAGAAGGGGCGGTAAAAGGTCTTCTCTCAGCGGATGCGAAAGCCGTTAATGCCAAGAGAGAACCGGGAGATAGTAGGTTTCTCCCTTCGGTAAACCGAGTTACGCGACTCGGAGAACCCTTTGCTTCTTTCCGGATCTAATTAGGGGCCCTTTGGAGCGGTGTAATGCGCCTTTAATCCAGTGGAGGCATCGCCCATAGACGGTGTATCTCCGCTGCCTCCTGCGTCCTTCCCTTCGCGAGTTACTTTCCTGCCTTCGACCAGCGATATCGGTTTCACTGACGATCCATAGAGCGGGAGCGACATCGACTAATGATTCCCAGCGGTACGCGATATACTGGATTAATCGTCGTCAGCCTCGATAGTTTAGATAGCCTGATTATCAGGGCGAGGACTTTCGTATATCTAAATGACGAATTATTTAGCAGAAGGGAAATAAACTTACGGTTTGCTAAGAGAAATTCTATCTCCGCTGCACTCACAAACAGCATCTCGCTCGATCCGCATTAATGAATCGCTAATATAAAATGGATGCATTAATGCGAAAATATATTTTTAAGCTATAGGCATTAGAGAATAATGAAGTTTATTTTAATGCCGAGATATATCGATTAGTTTATGAATTTAAGTATTAGAGAATTAAGAAATTTATTATATACAATATTAAAATTTAAAAAGAAAAATAAATTAAAAATTTTATTGATTTCTCATGAGAAAGTCGAAAAGCTTAACGTAATGATTATGAAATAAGCTGCATGATCTAGAACATTTAGCAATTCTGTGGCAGGAAATTCGAAATATTCTCAAAAACCTCGAATTGCATAGATATAAATTTTATCTCCAATAATATCCAAATTTTATGTTTCGATAACCGCTTCGACGCGCACTGCATATTATGCAAAATCGACGCGTTCCTCTTTGGCGAAGTGACTTCTTTGTCGGCGACTTTCGGGATGATTTCGGAGGGACATCCGCTATTTAAGGACAATTTAATAGCTCGGACACGCCCTTTTATTGACTTATTTGTTTGCGTGAATTTCGAACGGGTTGTTTTCGCCGTCCACGGCACATTCGATGGTCGGATGAGCGAAGACACTCCATTATTTACGATTCTTACGAGGGACGTTTATACGATTCGCCGTTCTCAATCGATTCAATGCCATATGTCATCCACGAGTCTCGTGCTGAAGTTAATTTTTTAAAGATTTTTATAACGTGAAAATATAATACCATCTGCAGAACTAAACAAATCTTTTTTTACAATTTTTTACAGCAATATATCAAATCTCATTATAATATTAATCGAGATTAATCTTTTTCCAAGAAAATGATGTTATCTTTAACATCCAATATTAATATCTAGATAATATCTACGGTATTACGAGATACTTTATGTAAAACAAATATTTATCGGGGAAAATTTAAATTATTCTTTAATTGATGATTTTTCCACATGAATTAATCTATTATATCTAATAATAAAGAAGTAAAAAAAAAAATATATATATATATATATATTTATTTATTATTGCATAAATATATTTTAATTTATTATTAATTTATTATTATATTAAAATTGTGATTTGCGCAATAAAAATTAAATGTTCTTTAAAAAAAAGATATATGATATATATCTTTTATATGCATCTGAAGATTCGCGATTTGCATACAGCAGACAAGAATCTTCTGAAATCGTGTTTCCCGATTAAGAGACGCAAGGAAAGGTATGGAGGTCGTTTGGCTTCTACATCGTCCGAGGAAGAGGAAGGAGACCGGGGACTACCCCCTCGAGACGTATAACAGGCTTAGAGGGGAACCGAGTATAACTCCCGTATTTAACCCTCTCGCACGACGGAGGAACGTGCACCACACGAGTTAAAAGACGACCGAGCTTGAGTGCCTTGCCGTGTTGATGCCGCGAGGGATGCGGTCACCCTCTCGGACCTTTCGTTGGACGACAATTAGCCTTCCACTCTAGAAGTAACGTCTCCCTTCATCCCTGAAAACGTCTCTGGTGATAATTAGAGCGATACATTGACGAAAGGTGTCTATGGGAGTCTTTCATCGATATCATTGAAAATCACAATTGTGGACGCAAGAGAAATTATACAATATACATATATGTATATACACGTGCAATATTTCATTATATTTATAATCTTACATTTGTATCAAATTGATAGTCTTGTAAACGGAATATTATTATTCGATTTATTACTACAGTTTAGATATTATCGTTTGACAGTGTCGTATCCTGAATTAACAATATTAGAGACAGAGACATAAATTATATACGTATCATGAATATAGACAGTGTGATTCCGCGATGGAGGTTCAAAAGTATTGGGGAACGAAAAAATATATAACTGGAAAAGAGAATATATTGTCGTAGTGATCATCTTGTTGATGCACGTAAAACGTAACGCGTAAAATATATCCATATCCATAGATAAAGGGGGCGGGTGTATTACAACAATGCGGCCGTACGAAACACGCGGTGCTGCTCCGCCCCGATATTTCATCTTACCCAGGAACAATTTTTTTTTATCGCCGTCCAAGAAGCTCCCTATACTTTTATCAAAGAATGCTGGACGAGTTGCCGTTCTCCGAAATCCAACCGTCCGGCGAGAGATAAACTTCTTGAGCATGAGGTTTATTTACTTTATGATAATTTCTTAAGTATTATGATTCTGACAATGGCGTTTAAAATAATGCATAGGAAAATGTTTATGAAAATAATCAAGTACGACTGCTGGACAAATATGAATGGATTATCATTGCAACGGATCTACACCGTTTATCAAATAATATACCATATTTTTACGGTTCTTTATTTTTAATTAGCATTTCACAATTGGTATACTCGATTTGAAAATTCTTTATTGTACATCCGCGGACTGAATTAACGATTGCATAAATTGTCCATCCATTAGCTTCGTATGATGTTTAAAAGAGGTTGGAACGTCGACGCGTAAGAATGGATACCGCAACCGGTACCGGAAACTGCGGTCGATTTGGAGGTTCGCGGAATCAGTCCGGAGAACGAAAGTAGGGTCGGGTTGTCGGGTAAAAAGGATGAGGGGGCGGGGGCGAGAAGAAAATATTCAGAATTTAGCACGCTTATTTCACGGTCGCGGACGGCACGCGGACGAAAGTGTTTCGAACAAAGTTTTAACCGTGTCTAATGGCGAAACTTGGCGAACTCGGCCCCGGAGTTCGACTGCCGGTAACCGCGGACGTAGAGAACGGCGGGGAAGGGAAATGCGCGTGCTGGGGGAAAGTGTCGTAAAAAATATTTTAACGCGAGTCCACTTCTCTCCAGGAAACTTACCTATAGATGTCCTATTCCTTTCTCGACTTAACTGTCTCTTGTATTTATTTGATGCAATATCCTCCTCGTCTCGCCTCGTTCCCATCGCGAACCTTGACCTATCCGTATAGCGAGGTAACGTGACCTTGGTAGGAACTCGTGACCTTGAATATTATTGGACGAAGACTCCCCCGCGACTCGATACCCAAGTTTCGAGACTTTTGCGGCGCGAAAGCGAAGAGTCTCGTTGTCCTGAACGCAGACTCCGTAAAGTTCGGCTACCTGGTCGAGTTTTGTAACCTGTGTTACGGACGGATCTAATTCCAACTTTGTTGAGTACTTTTACAATTTCTCTAAATCTCTTAGTCCTTCTCTCTTTCTCCTGCCGAGACTTGGTAAATTTTTCGCCCGCAAATAAACTAACGTGAAAAAAAAGTAAAAATCTTATTATAATTGATCCTGTGTTTGTGTCGAAGATTTACACCGTCGATAGTTACGTTTCTTCTATAGTATCTTACTCTTGACGTTTATTCATCATATAATATTAAAACATGCCTATTATTTATTCCATATTTCCAAATATCGATTACATGTAATTAAATTCAAAGTCAATAGCATCTAACTAAATTAATTCACTATCGAATGTTACGCGGAAATGATTTTTTCCTCGGTTTAATTCTCGGGATACCACGCATCGCGGCAAGTGTTACCGGAGGCTCTGGAAGGAGAACGAAGAGAATAGTTGCGGAAAGGGTTGGGCGAACCTTCGGTGGTTTCTCGTAGGGTGCTAGCATCATATCCCCAGGAGGTGGCGGTACAACGGTGGTACCGTTGAACTTGCTGTTTAGCCCGGTTCTGCGTCAGTGCCATTGGTAGAGAGGGTCGGCGGTAGCGATGGTTAGTGCACGGCCAAGTAAGTTTGGCGTTATAGTCAACGGAATAAAATGGTTCCGCCTGTAGGTGGGTGCCAGGCTGCGCTTTCGTGAAGGTCCGGGATCGCTGTTCTGGCCCCGGGCGCTTCGAGCTAGTCTGCGGAGTCCCTAGAAACAAGCGAGATACGAAGAGAAGCAGGAGGAGGAGAGGATGTGGACTGCGTCCTAGAAACACAAGCTTCGCCAGGGGAACCAGCGTCCCAAGGCCTTCCTATCCGTTACGAACGAGTTGGCGATTAATCTATCTTTCTCTCTTTCTCTCCCTCTATATATATATATATATATCTTTTCCTATTTCTTAGAGAGAAAATTAAAATATTAGAGCAGGGAACATAGTTGAAATATTATTTGATGTAAATATTATAGACGTTGATGCAAAATTTTGTATAAAAAAATATTTAAACGAACGTTTACAATCTTCAAGATTATATTTATAATAATATGTGTACATTACATTGTATAAAATTAATATCGCATAAATTCTTGAACTAAAGCTCTTTCAAATATTTGTAATGTACGTATATTTGTATGTATTGTACAATACCGTCGCGAGCAAAGTGCTTAATATTATCAGATTTCTTTTTGTATTTATTTTCTCTTCAAATCGAAAATACAGATATTTCATTTTCCGGAGAGAAGTCGCGGCGGTTACCATTTACACATTTTATACCCGCGCTGATAATATTACAAGCACAACATGTGTTGTTGTCGTATCTAAAAAGGACTCGAGGTCCGAGTCTTATGCATACGCTGTCGTGCGTGCGCGCCCTTAAGAGACAACACACGCGTGCCTATAGATATCTCGCCGCGCATATCGGTCACGTACGTGTTATATCTCAGGCGGGGTGCAAGGTCCCCGCGTCGGCCATATATCAATGACGAACGGACAGGATACCGTATGTGCTCTAGCCCGTTTGTCGTATATCCATCCTCCTCTCGTCCATTCCCTAGATATTCGTCCTCCTTTTACTCTGGAGATTCTCCGGTCAGCCTGTCCGTACCATTTCTGTCTGCCCGGAGGTGGCACCACCCTGAGAGGGGGGCAACTGGTAGAAGAGACGGGCGGCGGGTCGCTGGAAGTGTCGCTAACTATTTTACGTAACTTTGCCGACAGTTTGGCCCGCGTTGACCACGTACGTCCGGTTCTGCGCTCCCACGGGAGCTGCCGCGAGGGGGAAAACTGGGGTTTTCGCGTGGGAGCGAAGGGTCTGAAGGAAAAACGGGCGAGAGAGGCGAGCAGGGCTCGGCTGAGACGCGGCCACGGATGGCGAGAGGCAAGGGTAGTTTCATCACGATGTCCCAAGATATGCATACGTGACGGATACGCCAACTGGAAACGTGACAGTCGTCGCACGCGCGCGTCCCGAAATATCCCTTTCCCCGCGGAAGATCCTTGCTCTACGATTCCCCTAGCGAGATCGCGCCACGGATATAAGGGATGCTTCGATTTAAATTGTAAAATTTACCTCCTTAGCTTGGGACACGTATCGCTGTGCAAATGTCCGTGCGAGTGACAAAAGTTTTCTTCGTTATCTTTATCTTAACATAAATTTTATCTTAATATTATATTATGGATTGATGCGTGCGTTTCCTTAAAAAAAGTTGATATAACGATATAAAATTTTTATATTACTCTTGAATGCGCGAAAGATTAAATTATAGCGGTGAAAATTATTTATAGGAATTTCTGAGGAGACCTTGTATAAAAATTTTTTATAATACTAATTTTCCTTTTTCAACGCGAAAGAAAACGTATATAAATAATAATCATGAATATTTTAATTGCGTCTTAACTTAAAGATATTTTAATGAAATTATGATGCGTGTGCGTGTATATAGCAATATCAAAAACTAGATAGAAAATTTATCGATAATCTGGAAATATTTTTCGATTCCTGTGTATGTTATTATTTAAATTTAAATATTTTTATGAAAAAGTAATTTATTAGTTTAAAATCTTACACAACATATTTCCTCGTTAATTGCTTATTAAAATTCTTGGAATTCTCTAAAAAAAATCCAAAAATTCTTTTTCTCATATTGCAAAATTATTCTTACTTTTATAATTTAACACCTTATGATTTTATTATCATATAAATTTTTAATTACTTCTTTACAGAAAAAGCTCAGTAATCATTTTGTGTTTGTTATTTTACGAAACAATATCTCTTGCTTATCTATGAAAGAGAGTCTGCTCCTTTCCAGAAAATTCCAGCACTGAATCACGATTATGAAATGTGTATCGGCTAGCGATATAAGTAAATTATCGACGGTGCTCGCTAGAGAACAATTGGGGACTGTCGTGAGAAGGCACGATTCCGACAATAAATGTCGGCGAAGTAATTCGACGCTAATAAAAATCCTTCTGTCCACGTGTATGGCGGTCGTAGCGAAACGTTAATGACCATTGGATACAATCCCATAATTACCACGATAAATCGCAAACGTTGGTGCTACAATGCATCCCTCGCGACGTCGTTACACACAACTTCCTATCTTCTTATAACCTTCCTTATAACTCGCTTCTCCAAGAGATAGAATATCCTTTTATAAAGATACATATCCTTATTTGAAAATATTTTAAGATTCTTTAATCGAACAATATTATTCCATAATACGAATTCTAAAACCTTCGTCTATTACTATCTTTAAAATTCAAAAAGTATGTTTTAATGATGCGTTCATTTATTTATCGATACTGCTGACAATATTATTTTATTATTTCTCTGTATTTTTTATATGAACATGTATTATTATATTTAATCTTTCATAAAAGATAATACATAAAGATTCTACACACATATCTTAAAGATTAATAATATCTATTATATAGCATTTTCTTGCGTATGTATTTAACATTTGAAGAATGTTGTATTTAACAATGAAATATTTTATTAATTTTCTCCCCATTTTTAATCACTTTCGAAACATAAAAATATTATTCAATTTGTGAGATGAGCGAAGAGCATCGTGTTTTCGCTATCTCCCTCAGAGCTGGCCGGTCAATGAGAAAGGGACGGGGACGGAGTGCCTGGAAACTGTTTGCTCTCAACAAAGGTGTCAGTTCTCCCGAGGATATCTCGGAAGCGTCAATCCTTTCGATCGGACAGCTCGAAATGGAAAGGGCCATTGTTTTTGCCTTTGGTCTCCATTCCGCCCTCTTACATCACAGGGTTTTCAACCCCCGATCAGCTTCTGCCGAGTTCTTCTCTCGCCTTCGATTCGAAGGGGGAAAGGTAGAAGCTGCGAGGAATCAATTATGGAACTTTTCAAATTTGTCAGTAATATTGAGATTTCTTTTATGCCCGGGGAGCTCATAATTGAAGTCTATCGGAGGACGAGAAGACTTCGTATGCCCGGGATAGTACGGGCGCGGAATGGAAGGAGGGGTTGGGGGTTGGGGTGGGGGAAGTGAACTTTTTGTTTTTCGCTCGACTATTGTTTCCTATTGCCCGAGCCCATCAGCATTCCTTCTTCCTCTCTTTCGCGCCTTGTTCATTCGCGCCGCGAGGGAACGAGGACGACGTCTTTCTCGCGTCGCGTAGACGGTTTCCGTTCAATTTCTCGCGTAGTCGCGAAGTCCCGACTGTTCCCGATGGGAATGGCCCGCAAATCGAAAGAGAACTGTCGCCTGAAAAGGGACCCGGTTCGTAAAATCTTATCGTCTTACTCGAAGCGTTTGTCGCGTGCCGATAGCAAATAGACGCTCATCAGCTGAATTGATATGCGCGATAGTCGTATTTTTGCAAATCGAAAGAAACGAAGGATGGATATGTTAGATGTTTTTTTCTTTGAAAGGGATCTTGTCGCGAAAATTTTTCTGCTAAATTATTTTTGAATTTATTTTACGTAATGACATATCGGCTAAAGCGATTTTTAATAAACGCCCTGATCTATCGTTATTTTTCTTCCTGGATTGCTATTTCTTTTGGAACTGGCTTGCGATCGAAGATTGATCTGAATTTTTTCCGAATAAAAAATATACTTCTTGAGATTCTTAAATATTAAAATTATCATAAACATAATTAAAAGGTAATAAGGAATAATATATCATATTCAAGATTATGGTATTAATCGAAATTGAGAAATATACGTACGCGTTTATATTTTTATAGGAAAAAAAAAAAAACTTTTGTCAAAATTTCATCATACCTATCGTTTTAAGTTATGATAACTGGACTGGTAGATCCATTATCGATAAGATGTAAGATATAAAATTAATTTAAAGATATAATTGTAAGATATAAAAGTAATTTAAATATTCAATTTCTCTCTTTATCAATAATAGTTTCGTGTCAATATTTTACAGTCGGCCATAAAATTCGATACGATCGCGAAGAGTTCGCTGCGAGACTCCTTTCCTTGCATTTCTCTAAATGTAAATATTTGGATTGAGATTCGCAAGTTACGCTTATGAACGATTGTTTTCAATCGTCGAATAAAAGTTTGTCGAATCCCCGAATAAGACGAGCAGGTTTAATTAACCCGGTTGTTCGAACCAGTGGCTCGTTGTAACCGTATTACAGACGAAATTAATACGCCGCCGTCGCTCGTTTTCATTAAAATAAAATTAAAACAAAATTTCCATCGACCTGAGAAAGGTTGGCAAGGTCCGAACGGTGAATATCACTGTCGCACAATTGAGGGAAATTAATTTATTAAAGGCAGCCCGTAAGTTCTGGACACTGCGTTTACAACGTCTAATAATAGATATAACGTTTCTGTTGAGAAATCGTTTCGTCTTTAATTCTCTAACGTGAAATATGATGCGATATCCGAGCGAATTAATAAACATTACTAATTGGAATAATGAATCGCGATGCACACACGTATGTTATTAATTCGCTATCCAAAATAATATAACGCGCTTTCCATGCTCGCGCGCGTGTATTTGTCTCGGGTCGCTTTTATATCCCCAGCAACTTTTGTCCGCGCGGCGTACGATTCACGCTCCGGTGGACATGTCCTCCTCCGTTTTCTACCTGTTCGTTTCGAAAGTTGTCTGAATGATGCTCCGCGCTTACAGAACGCTCTCGGTTTGTTTCAAGGGAGAGGGAGCCGGCGAGGGGGCCGGCGCGGCGAGGGTAGGACGTAAAAAGGATTGGGGCACATTGAGGGCAGCGTGTGCGGTCGGATTGTTACAAGGAAACAATAATAAAAGTTGCATTAATTAAGAGGGTAGTTGCGCAGCGGAGGTGCTCGTTAGACGGGAACCTTCCGTTTCGTCGGTTCATCGACACGCGCGGCTCTTGTATTTTTGTTGTTTCGCTTATTGACAACGGCTACTGCGCTGGTAAGCTCGTCGTCGTAACATCGCGCTGTAATAAAGTCGAACATCGTAATATGATTTGTACAAAGTGCTACTCTGTGCAAATGGAAATTTGTAATATTAAAATAACACAGATGCTAGTTGCTAGTTTTTTATAATTAAAAAATGATATATATATATATATATATGTATATACACGGTCGAACAATCAAGTTTCGAGACTCGCTTCGCATTTTCGAACGTTTGATCCGTTTGTATTGCCATTTTAGGGCTTATTCACAACTCAATATTCAACACGTGGTGCAAGTTTTAAATTATTTCGTTCAATAGTTAATGAGATACAGATACACGCAAAGTAATGTTATAAAATTTTGTTATAAATTCACTCAATTTATAGTGTATGATTGTATATAGTATATAGTACATGCATATATGGTTGATGTTACTAGTATTATAATAGACTATAATTTTTTTTACCATGCAATTGTAGCAACATTGCCGCAATGTTGCAATGTTGCTGCAATATTACTGCAATATTCTGTGCTGTATGGGAAGGATTAAGGGATGTAATCTTCATAATTTTCTTTTCCGCATGTTTATAACATACTGCTCCTTTAAATCATTTCCTACTTTTAACAATAGTTTTTCAAATAGTGTCATTTTGTCATTTGCGAATCCCTTTTTGTGTCTTATTTATTTGAATATTTCAACCATCAAAAATCTCTCGTTGCATTTGTATTTTAATTTTATTTCAATTTACATTGCCAGAGTAATAACGTTTTATTATATTGTATATTTTTGATTAATAATAATAATAACATACACATGCACATCTATTACATAATAGAATAAATGAAATAAATATAATTCTGGGCAACAATATTCTGCGCACACGCTTAATGCACGACGCTCGACACTTGACGCTGCCATGTAAAGGCACCTTAATGTTTCGAAGATACAGATGACATAAAAAAGAAATGTGAATCAAATTTTAAAAGGGCTTCAGAGAGGACTAGGCTTGCTGAATCAGTTGTACCGTTATTGTTGGACATTTCACTAATTTAACGCGATTTAATATTGGCGTTCTCAAGTGTCTCTTCCATTATACCGATCTTTAAACAAAATTTAAAACTTGCACCATGTGTTGAGTATTGAGTTGTGAATAACTGAATAACCTTCTAAAATAGCAGCACAAACGGACTAAACATTTGGAAATCCGAAATCTTGAAACTTAATTGTTCGATCGTGGATATGCGTGTATATATATATATCTTTATTAAAAAAAATAGCCTATCTTGTGAGAGGAATTTTTAAATTATAATAAATTTATCTATTTATAAGAAAATTTTTAAAAAACCATACCAGTTATGTCATTTTTAAAAGAAACTGATTGAACAGAACCGGGGAAAGAGATAATTATTTGCTTTTCTGTAGAAATAGTTAGAATTTCGATGGATTGTATGATTTCGCGCAATTTATTTCTCATTTCTTAATATCGTCAAATGCGATTTAAAACGTATCCAAGATTTCAAGTTTTTTTTTCTTTTTTTTTTTCCCTCTCTCTCCGAAAGTTGGAGTCTTGTAAAAATTTCTCGCGTTTGGAGCGTTCATAGCTCGTTGTCATTGTACCTTCGAAACGATATTATCCTATTTCTCTGCACCCTTACGAGCCTCACGACTCCCGCTCGATTATCTCATCAATTTTCATTATGTATTACGTCACATCGTGGCGGCGCATCGACGCTGATTAAAGTCGCATCAGGTTTACTATGTTTTCTTGCTGACGTGTGTGTGTGTGTGCGTGCGTGCGTGTATTTGCACGAGCGGTTCGTTGCGGTCGCGATGATTATACACAGTAATTAAGAACCACGTTTCGAATGCCTCGGCTATTATTCGCACTCGTTGGGTAATTGATCGATCGCGCCTCGAAGTTACATCGGGTGTATTCGACGATGAATGAGCGACGGTTGATATTTGGGGCAAGATGGGGTAATTATGATATGGGGTGAGGTAGACGGGCGGAGAAAAAGAGAGTCGGAAACCATTCCGAGGTCATCGTTACGTCATGGTATCGACATAACGTCATGACGAAAAAATTGATAGAATTTTATAAATGTGTATGTGAGGGGGGCGAAGTGAAGGTGGGAAGATGATCGAGAATATAAGTCAAATTTTTAGTACGTAAAATGCAATAAAATATAAAACAGATGGTCGAGAAGCAACACATTTGACGATTGGTAAATACGTCATGGGTCGCATTTCTAACAGTTTCTCGAGAAATCTCTCGTTGCATCGCCATGGAAATTATCGAGAGAATAGGGAACGGAGGAAAGTCACAGACGGCGGATGCTTAAATCCCCTTAATTGTCAGAGTTAAATAATTCACTGTCAATCTTTTCACCCTTCTCGCAGCGAATTGTAGCGCACCGGCGCGGCGAGCGAGAAAGAGCGCGCCGTGCGTCATACCGTCTTTTAATTATTCTACCCCGAATGGCAAATAATATAATTCATTTCACTGTTTAGATCACCGTCGAAGGGCGCCGGATTACCGATTTCTTTCGCCCTTCTCTTCTAAGCACGATTGAAGGTTCCCCCAAACACTCCCTTTACCTCGAACTTTCAATTCACTCGCTTCGGATACAGTCTAACGTCTCAGAAATTACTTTAGACATTTTTGATCTTTTTTTCACAATCAAAATATACAATAAATTGATGTTTTAAAAGCGCGATGAAAATATTATAAAATATATAAAAATAATGACAAAATTCTGTTTATTTGTATAAATACGGATGAAGAAATGATTTTTTAAATCTTCTAAATTATAGAAATTAAATTTTTTTTATAAATCCTCCCAAGATTTATTTACATCTCGCAGATTTTGAATCTTTTTATTAATCAATAGAGATTGCATACTTTATTAACCGCATGTTATCGACAATGAAAGTAATCGTGTATTTTAAAATAAAACTATAAATCTCAATATATGTATTTATTTACGTCGTTAGTTTTTATGAAACCTTCAATTGCTACGTTAGTACCTGAATTTTCAACTTTTTCCATTAGACAGCTTTAGATATCGAGTCGAATATCGTGAATCGACTAATATAAGAGGCCCGCTAAAGGATAGCGCCGGTAATAGGTGGAGGTAGGGTATACCTGAGAGTCGCGCCCTACGCAGAGTAACCCTATAGAAATTCGTACCGCAATTACGTGGTGTGGCCGCGTTCACGCGAATCCTGGCTAATCCTGTGAATGTGACCACCGAACCGTGGCCGGACGACTCTGGATGTTCGCCGAGAACGACAATGGACGAATCGCGCTCAGGGACAAAGATCTCAGGCGCCAATTAATGTCCAACGATGTCCTTTGAAAGGTGCCCTGGGTGATGATGCAACGCAAAACACTTGTTTCCAAAGCATCTTTGATAAAAAAAAAAAAACCGCATGCGCGCCGCGATGATAATTAAAAATAATCGCTAATTAAAATTGATGACAGCAAATAGCAAAAAAGATATCCGCTAATATTCGATGAAATATCAATGACGCTTCTCTTTCGACGTATCATCATAATGATATTATTCTGATTTGTAATTTTAATTTAGTGGAAGAATTTTTTAAATTTTTTTTTTTTTTTACCTAGAATTTTTGAACAAAAATACCCGCGAGATTTTTCAAACAAATTTTTATATCTTTTAAATTAAAATTACAAATATACATATATATATGTATATATAATTACAAATACAAATACATATACATATATAATATTTTAGATATTAAATAATTATAATTAAATATAATTTGTTTCTATTTATTTACACTATCAATTCTCTCTTATCTAAACATGTCATCTTCGGGATGAATAAAATCATCAATGCTTACGAGCAAATTCACAGCGTATTATAGAGCCCGAGAAGGCGTAAGGAAGACGGTAAAAGCTCGCGTGGATTTATGTCATGTATGACTATCCATGGCGATATTAACAAGCGGTGTCGCGCGAACATTCGCACGGCCATTCACAGTCTCAGGCAGTAATCGGTCGCGGGGCGCATAGTAGACGCCGACTTGCCGTAGAAGCGGGCGACAATATGGGGTGGTGGTGATGATTGTTGGCTGGCGGGCGCGAGCGCGATGCGTATAAGGTGAATTCGAGAGCGGCAAGACTAGATATCTAATTAACAGCCAGTCGACAATGGGAGAGCCATTCGTCGTGGCGTCGCGTGAATCGTATCTGCCTTTAGGCCCCGTTCCGCTCGTTCGTTTACGCGTGTATACACGTGCGGCGAAAAGGACGCGCGAGTCGAGAGGGTGGTTTCCCTGAGAGTGGCGTGCCGCTATTCATCCGTGATGTGAGAGGCGACGTTTTCTCTGTCCTCCTCTATCCGGAATGTTCGTTATTCGTCGCACCTCCCTTTCTACGCCGGTTTAGTACAATCCCGTCAGCGAATACGTCATCTCGCTATGATTTTTTGCGTTTTTTCTTTCTTTTTACGCACGCCGGAAACGGTGGACGTGGAAAAATCGTTTCTCGAAATTTTGCGATCGAGTCCGATCTCCTTTAAGTTACAATCAAGCGTCGCCAGATTTTTTTCCACGCTACTGCAGTTGCGTTTCCGCTTTTTATAAAGTTGTAGCGGGTTTTTTTTTCCCCCCCCTTTGTCGGCTCAAACTTTCATCTCAACTACTGTCTCCTTCGCATCTTTAAATAATCCTTCTTGTATACGATAGGAACGAACAGCACCGACAAACGAATGTTAGAGAGGATTAAAAAAAAAAGATAATTTTAAGATAAGAAATTCATAGACTATTAAAATTGAAGCGTAGAAAATAATAAACAAAACTAATATTCTTCATGAATTTAATATTTGATTTGTAGAAGAAAGAGTTATATTATTTTTATCTTATCTTAATTGCAAAATTCTTCATATTTCTTTCTTCTAAAAATTATTCATAATTTTACAGGATACAATTTTACATAATTATACAGGATGTCCCAGATCTATCGCAGAGAGATCATTATTTTTTGCAAATTTCCAATTTTTCCATCATATATCTTTATAACTAACAATAAGCTTTAAATTTCTCTCTCTCTCTCTCTCTCTCTCTCTCTCTCTATTGTGTAGATCTGGGAAACTCTGTATATAGACCTATAACTCGGAGAGTTCGCAGAGAGCTTTTATGTATTTTTATTCAGAAGAAAATTTATATACAATATTTTATGACATTTTTCGCGATGATGCGATTCGCGTTAACGCATCTTAACAGCGAGTTCGCCGTGACGCTTAACAAATAACCCACTCTGCGTAACAACTGTTTTTTGACGAAATACAGGCAAAGTTGTAATCCGACACTTCGATGATCATGGCAGTGCTGGTCGACCGGCTAATCGCCTACACGCGCTATTACATATCCGAAGTTGTAACTAGTTTCGCCGGCCGTTACGAGCGCGGCATTATGCTCGCGTGTGCACGCGTATGCGCGCGATTTGTGCGCGCGTGCGAGAAGGATACGAACAATCCCTGTCGACGACGTGCCAGACGGTAAACAGGTAAGCAGCTGCCAACGAGCTTCGAGCGGGCGTATGTGTGCGCGTGGTATTAAAAGTTCTCCCCGAGAACATCGCGCGTTGCATGAAAAGCCGCGGCTCGTATGGACCGTCATTATTTGCGCAGGCTGTTATTATTCGGGAATTTCAAATTCGTCGACACTATTCTAAAAGCACGCTTAGGAAACTTGCAAGCTCGCTGCGTTTCGTTCCAGCTAACTTGTATTATGTACCGTATGTCCGATCGTGCGCTCGCATCTGTATGCAGATTCGCGATGGAAATTAATCTTTCGTAACGTGTATACAATTGCGACAAGAAAGAAAAACTTTTATTTTTATATGGATTACAATATAATATATCTAGCTATACATATACATTAATCGAACGCGATCCGCGAGAGATTGATCGTTCCTGAAATATTTCTCTTCGAAAAAAGAGAGAGAGAGAGAGAGAGAGATATTGTTTGGGGAAGTTTGTCGACAATTAGAATCGCTAAGGATGGCCATGAGGAAAGATAGAGGCGTGGGAGGGTTAGAAGAGGGGAGGGGGGGAAAGTTTAATTATAAACACGGAGGTGGCAGAGACGAGAGAGGAGCACGATGTTCGGGGAAAGGACTAGAACGAGGACGATGACGAGGAGACGAGAGGACGACTACGACGTAGCCGGCCAAATGGTCACGGCTTAGCGCCGGGGAAAACTCTTTCAGCCAAACGAAGGGAATCCGTCCAGAGATTATCCCTTGGCTTCAAAAAGTTGTTAATTACTTGGATTTTCTCCTCCGTCCCGCCGCGTTAACTCCCTCGTGCGTTCTTGCAGGCGCGGCCGCGACGCCCCCCCCCCCCCCCCCCCGTTCCCGCTTTTATATCGGGAACATTTTTTAATCTCTCCTCGTCTTCGACGTAGTTCGGCGAGCCGACACAATAGCAATTAGCCGCGGATCGTTAATCGGTTGTTATGCCCGAGATTTCCACGGTGTAATTCGGCGATCGAGACGAGTCCTCGCTTTTGTGCTTTGCATGAAATTAAAATCAGGGAGATTCGCGACGCGTTCTCCATTCTTCGGACTCCGCAATCAATTCCGTGTTTGCGCTGACCGCTTTATCGCTTCTGACTCTGTCCATACGAGCGACACAGGATCGATGACGGGATGGCATGGACGATAGAAGGAACAGTTTATCTTTGTCATTTGAGTTTTGTCATTTACAACGCGTCTCTCTTGTCTAGTGTTGCTATCCTCTATTATCGCGTCCAGCCCTTCACGTTGGAAATATCCTACGTGAAGTCGGGAAGTGAGGAAGGCGATCACTTTGTGGTCACGCAGGTCGCGGTGACTTGACCATTAGCCGTGGCGCGGTCTTTGCCGCCGTAGACGACGGCAGGGGTGAGGGTTACGCTAAGAACTTCACAACCGGTCCAGCTGCAAATATCGTTAACGTTGGCCACGGTCAGCGCAGAGGCGGTCGGCTAGTAATTTTGCAGCAGTTTGTCGAACAACAACAACAAGAACAAACTACGCCAAGGCGGTCCCTCAACGCTGGTGCCGGAGTGCAGCCAATATCGCGACAATCAACGTATCGCCTCGTAGCGAGAAACGCGACACCGCGTTGCGTTGCTTTCTTTTTCAGACAGATAAAATATATAGTCGAGAGAGTTCATCGCACATTCGTGCGAACTTCCTCTATGTTTGTACGTCGTTTATCTTAATTACTGTACGAGCGGAAATAGCGCAATTTCGTAGAGAGCAAATACGGTTGTATTTACAACTTTATAGTAATGATTCTAGTAATAGAGTAATTTATTACAAACCTTAGGGAGGGTTAACATTTCTTTTTCTGTTTTGATTCCAACCAAGAGAATGTGATGGATATATATTATCTTTTTCTTACGTCCAAGATATTTAAGAATAACGGTTAATTTTGTTCGACTTTTGTTGTTGATTTTTCGATCAATTTTGAATCATTTTTTCTTTAAAAATTTTCTTTCTCTCCTCTTATCAATTTTATTTTTATTAAAAACGATAGAAAATAAAATTGATTATACATAATCCAAATAAAGCAAATTAATTTAGTTAATCTATTTTATTAATAGTAATCTATATATATTTCAAAATTAATCTATTTCAAAATTTTCCAAACATTTCTATGGGGAATATATCTGTAATTATGTACTAGCAAATTGTTGAAACTTAAATTTTTTTTTCCTTAATAAATAAAGATTCGAAAGAGGGATTAAATATATTTTAAAGTATTTATAAAACTTGTACAAAATAACTATAAATGTAATAATGGTAATAAGTAAAATATTAGATATATATTGTTAAATATATGAATATAGATAATGAAATGTAATTGCATTTTACATACGATGCGTTAAATTATGCATATGCGCTCGTAAAGTTTGTAGATAATTATACCAGCGTTTCTACTCTCTCTCCACTTAATCGAGGAAAATATTTATACATCCACGGAGCGATAACGCGAATAAATATGAAGATTATGTGTGTAAATACTGGAACACACACGCGTAGGAAAGAAAATAATATACGAGAGAGAGAGAGAGAGAGAATTCGTGTCGATCTCGCAGCTCTACGCAGCTCTTGTTACGGGGTCGAAGATACTCCCAAAGAGGAAATATGAAATTTCTTGGAGGGTGTGACACAGCCCTTGGTCAATATCATCCGCAAATATGATCGAGCTGTTCTCCTGCTGGTGCGATATACGACATAATGTTTCATCTTTAAAACTTCTCCGCAACTGTTCTCGCAATATTTATGCGAGCATGTAAAGAGAAATAATTGTATTTCTCGCACTTTTCAGATATATAGTTTACTAAGAATATACACATATATAAATAAATGTGTTATACAGGGCGTCCCCAATTTAAATGGCAAAATTTCAGGAGCGTGTAGGGGATCGAAAAGCTAAGACGGAAAGTCCTTTAGAGGTTTGCTCGTTTTCGCTCCATTTTGAAGAAAATCACCAAAAAAAGAAACGAAACAAGTTTTCCTTTTTTTATTCATTTATTTATATTTTATTTATCATCTATTTAATGCAGATGTTGTTCAAAATGTTGCCCTTTGGCAGCAATGCAAGCATTACATCTAGCACCGACCTCATTAATCGCGCAGCTGGACGTTGTTCTAGTGATATTTGGTGCCCTGCATCTATATTTCGGTCTCTTAATTGCTCTCTTGAATCGATTGGCACCATAAAGGATAACATCATTATTCGGTGCATATCAACTCAGGAGAGCAACTGACAATGAGAGATTGAAGTTTTGCGATTTTCTCAAAAATGAGCAAACCCTGTAAAGAACTTTGCGTCTTAGCTTTTCGGTCCTCTATACGCTCCTAAAGTTTTGCCATTTAAATTGGGGACATCCTGTATATATACATATGTATATATACATATCATAGAATCAAACTTCGACTTATGATTGAGCTACGCAACTTGATTCGCGACGTACATTGTACGTGTAATTCATCCAAATATTTGCAAGATTGCTATATTCCCACAGGATATAAGATCGTGCCTGTTCCTCGTATTTGTACGTATACCCGATGTACCGCTCAGTCGGTCGGGGAAATCTAAACTTGCCAGTTTCAGCAATTTCTCTCCTTGTTGTAAACACCATCGTGGTTAGAAATTTGTTATCGGCATCTCGCGTACGAGCGAATTAATTCGATTTTTGTCTGCGCGCCCCTTCCTTCGTATATTCGCGCATCCTGTTATTCGAATTTTATCTCGCGTCAACATAATTTTACAATGTATTCGTATCGCAATACGTTTACGAATAACGCGCGATATATCTCCCGTGATATACATATCTCAGCATTCGTTTTTCTTCGCGTTTCGTTCTCGTCGTCGTAAATCTCGCGCACGCGGGGTTAATAACCTATATTTTCGACATTTTCGAAAAAATCTCCGCCGTTGCACAGAATGTGTTTACCGCCCGACTTGTCCCGCGGCCACGTAGGGTCGTAAAACCCGGCGTGTAAAATCGGTCGCACGTATTTTTCGCCCCCCGTAGGCGAAATCTCGCTCCCGCCGTTCCCTCCCACGCGATGGGGTTGTTCGTAAATTTTCCCGCAGACGCTCCGGTATACTCCGGTTCGTGAAAATGAAATGCACTCGCCGAGAGATGGATGATAAGTGAACGATGTGCCCGGTTTTCGGAAAGGGCGAGGGGAGGAGGAATCGTCGATTTCGGCAAGAACGGGAAAAGAGAGCCCGCCGGATCGTAAAACTGTTGACAGCTAAAGTTATACGCGCCGACAATACCCGCCGATATATTCGCTTATATGTCCGCGATCCGACAGTTTGCGCGACTCGCGTCGCGAAAATGGAATTTTTCTGCGACGCGAAATCGTGCTCGTAAAACCATACATTTTATCGTGCTCAAATCACACGGCTGATTTCTAGTTTTTTATATAGATATTGATGAATGGAGAGATTGATATTGTTATTACTTCCTTAAAAAGATATAAAATATCAAATATAGATTATATACTAGATATTAAGTATTAGAAAAAAATATATACCAGGTATATAAATATGAAACCGGAATTTGCCCATAGATTGCCCTAGCTGTCAATGTAGTTACCGTGTCATTGGCGCCATTTTTTTATTTTGACATCTGATAAAGATTTCCAACTCACAACAATACAAGTTTCGTACAACAGCATAGTTTTAATAGCGTTGAATATGTCGAATTTTGTGCCTGGAAACTACGATTTGCGGACAGCATTGATTTTCTGTTACCATTTGAAGAAAATTGCTGCAGAATCGCATCGAAGGCTTGTCGAAGCTTACGGTGAGCATGCTCTTGGTAAATCACAGTGCTTCGAGTGGTTTAAAAAATTCAAAAGTGGCGATTTTAACGTGAGAAACGAAGAACGTGGAAGACCACCAGTGGCATCCACAAATTGTCAGATAGATGGGAAAAATGGATAGCTAGCAATGGGCAATACTTGGAATAAAATATTTTTTATCATTTTCATCTAATAAACGTGTATTTTCTATACAAAAATTCCGGTTTCATATTTATATTCCTGGTATATATATATATACGCTTCTACACTATATTATAAAGAGGTAAGGTTTGTTTATTTGTTCCATTATTCGGGGTAATCTCAGAAATTATTGACCCGATTTGAAAAAATCTTTTACTAGCTTAGATCTTCCCGAGTAATATAATATATCATCGCACTGTAACTATAGGAACCGAGTAGAGTTAATTTAAGAGATTTCAATTTAATGTAAAAACTACACAACTGATTTTGATGAAACTTTCAGCCAGTACGTTTTTAGACACCCCAGGAATTGATGCAAGATCAACAATAATTTTATTATATCTGTCGAAAATGTTTTGTAAACGTTTTCAATACGCGTTATAGTTATTCCGTTCAAAATATTTGAATTTACAAATTTCGTAAGTTCATAACACTCGTTTCATTTATTACATAATTGACCTACATTTGCCCATTCTCACAAATCTGCAAACTACATACGGAGCGCGCGAAGCGGTCGAGAGAGAGAGAGAAAAAAAAACACCAGCTAGTATTTAATATAAAAATATTGAAATATTTCCTCTCTCCTCAGATTTTTTTTATCTTTATCACTACAACTTTTTACTATATGATATTTTGTAAATTATTATGGTATACGGACATTGCGGCGATTAACCTTTAGCAATATCGGTGGTGGTCGCGCCGATACAGCCGGCAGTGTATATCGGAATTCTCTTCCGGACGAGGTCTCTTGTTTCACCTGCGAAGTGCGGCGAGCGAAGCGAGAGCGAGGCAAACTTTTGCGCCCGATCCGCGGTCAGGCGTAGGGTTGAGCGGGTTGTGGGTGGCAGATCTGCAATCCGGAATGGGATCTGTCCGCTCCAGACCTTACTACTCCGCTTATTCCGTCCGAAAAGCACTATACGAGTCGCCTCTACCGCCCACGAAGAGGAGGAAACGGGGCGCCGTCGACGTCGTCGTCGTCGTCGTCGCCGCCGACGCCGACGAGTAATCTCGTCGTGGGCAGTCGAGCAGAGCCGGTGTGCTTCCAGCACACGCGGAAAATTCACATTGAAACTGCATTTCCACCATCAGAGCTTGCGGCCACGCGTTCGAGATTGTCCCGTTTCCCCCTTTCGTCGCTCGCATGACCGCTAGTTTAGAACGTGCGCTTCGATCGGACATATATTTTCCCGAGAGGGAGAGATGATTCAGGTTTATCGCAAGGGAAACACGTAGAAAAGGCATTAATAAGTTGATTATATTTTGATGTATACTTTATTAGATTTTCATGCACTTTGTTAATTAATATACAATATAATTCTCTTCTTGTTTTAATTATTTTTTTAAGTATAAATTATTTATATAATTATATTATATGTCGTACACAGATTGTAATGTGTTTTCTTTGACAATTTTTACCTTCATTAATTATAGATAATTAAAATACTACAAAATATTCTCTATAGACGTCTCTCTTAACGAATTTACACTCGTTCAAATCAACTCGCGATACCGCGATAGCAATCAAGAGGCGTCGACATTTACGCTATACATATGGAAATTTATTCAATATAAAGACTTTCGTACGGTAATAAAAATGATACGCCAGCAAATCATCCCGAGGGTAGCTCGCCGATATTTTCTATCGTCAAATGGTTGTTTTATAACTCGCGTTATGGATTTATGAAAAAAAGATACGTCACATTTCTCTCTCTCTCTTTCTATTTTTCTCTCTCCATCTTTCCGTCTGGCTTCGATCGCGAAATACACGGGGAGACGATTTGAATACAGTCGTCCCTCCTATGATCAGCGAGGCAATGGTTTTATAGTGGCTGCTCGTCTCCTTCTCGCGCCGCGATATCCTTATGTCTCTCCGGCGCTGCCTGCCTCGACAATCGCGCACGCGGAACACGTAGAGGCGCACGATATTAGCCTTTCATACGGAGAAGACCCCCGATGCCCGATCTACATATCCTGCCCTTTGTGTAAAAAGGACTGGCAAACAGAATTTAAGGTTATTTCGCGAGAATAAAAATGGGCGAGCGCGCGAAACGCGGGAGCCAAGTTTCGTATCCGGTCCACGCAATTTCCAACAGCGACTAGTTCTAGCCGCTAAAAATATTTTTCTCACGCATCGGAACAATCATGATTACGCATTCGTACATTCTACTTTCCCTCCCCTTATTCTCGGTTTATCTGATACTTTTGGGGAAAAAAGGGCTGAGAGAAACTGCCAATGATTCCATTATCGCAATAAGACGGAATTGTTTTTACGCTATAAATCACTTACGTGAAAAAATAAAAGCGAAACTTGCATTCTCATTTTTTTTTTAAATATTAAATTAGGAATTTTATAATTTTATAATTAGGAGTTTGAAAGTTTTAACAATTTTTTTATTACTTTTTATAATAAGAGAGATCTTATAATACAGAAGATTGTAAGTTTTTGATTTTATATCTGCGATATAGCAATTATTTATATAATATATTAATAAGAAGCAATTTATACAAAATAGAAAATTTGTTTGTAGACAAAATAATTTTTAAACAATATAATTCGCGCGACGTCTCATTTCTTTCGACAAACGAAAGTAAAATATATTTGGATTCTTCTCGTGCAATCAGTTGGACGCAATTAGCAATAAATATTTTTTTTTACTATTACGGGGTGCGACGATAATTAAATCGACGTCCGGCACGAAAAGGCACATTCCCGTGTAGCAAATTAAGTCTGGCTAATCCGCGAACATGCGAAATGTATCTCGGAAGGGGATTTAAAACGCCGGTCGTTCTGATTTTCGTGAGAGCAGACACCTCGGCGATGTTATTAATTAAAAAGTTCGAGATAGATAAATCGGCGCGGCCCGACTAGAATCGTCTCCGCCCTTATACTTGCTCTTTTTATCTTTTTTTTTTTTTAAATTTTATTTCCTTTTATTTTCCCGTTTCTCCACTCTTGCGTCCCCTTCGCGGTGCGCAGTTAGGTAATTGATACGAGCGAGTGTCGGATCCCACGTTCCAAACTATTTTGCACACCAACGAAATCCGAAATCACGTATATACATTAAATATTCCAGTAATTCGTTATGTTGAAAACTTTCGACCGCCTCGTCCGTTTTCACTCTTTCCTGCAGACAGCTGGAATTTATCCTAACAAATGTTTCCACCGCGCTTAACCCCCATCACCCGTAATATACGATAAACATTTCCCTCTTAGTCGCGAGAGGGATGGAAAACTGTGATGAAAAATATTATAACGGTGGAATTGCTACCACACTCGACCATGATATTCCTTGCTTTTGCGTAACGAGATGGCAAAGGAAAAATGTCGGGATTGCAATAAATCGTTACTTTTAATCGTTATTTGATTTTTCTTTTGATTTAATATTTGTAGCTTTCGTGACACGAGTCTAGAAAAATTAGAGGTAAAGGTAAAGATCTCATTCGCTAAATTATTCCGCGATTCGAGAATTACAATTTTGATAATACAATCGACGCGAATCTCGCAATCAGTCCTAAAGGGATATCTAGGCTACGCGTGAGGGATGATGCGTGTAGATGCGTGCGGTATGCGTGAGGCGAGCGCAGATCATACGCATCGTCGATTTTAGTGCGTTATAAATCGGCGTGCCCGGCCTTCCTGGCGCCTCTCTCTCTTCGTCGACGTCGACGTCGCCGTCGTCGTCGTCGGGCGCGATCGATGAGGATTTCATGGTGCTTACTCGGCGTTTAGACCCGCATGTCGGGGCCCCGTATAGGATACTCCTCTCGTACATTTGCTTAATATAACGTAAACATTCTAATCTCTGGCAACAGTCAGCTTATTTTAAGCGTTTTTCCATATCTTTTTGAATTCTTGGAGATACATTAGATTTTTAATGTTCAACGATCAGTTAAATACGGCATAGATTTTTGTTTTTACATAATTTCATCCGCGTATTGTGATTATTATCCCACATGTTTCAATAGCAAAATATATTTGGCTGCTTAAATAGATTATTCCAATTAGATTAAAAATATCTAATATAATAATTTTTTTTTTTTTTTCAATATTTGCAATAATTATTATTTTTTTCTTATTAAATTAACTTATTTTTAATAATTTAACTCTCTCTCTTTCTCTTTTGTTTCTTAAAGGCAGAGATACTTATTATTGATATTATTTTAATGTTTAAATAGTTGAAAGATGAACTGTGTTCGTATATAGATATTACGCGTGTTGTAGAAATTTCCACGACTCGACTGTGTAATCCTTAACCGAATATGCAGATGCTACTCTTGCGATCGGCATTCATCATTACTAGCGCGTTCGCGTCAATTCTCATTCCTTGTACAACGGATCGGTTCGTTGTGCTTGGCCCTCACATATCCGGAATACCAAATCGATCCTCGAATAGCCAGTCGAGTTCTGGTCGGGTAGTTTAAGTCAAAGTTTTAATCACTATCGACTTCGGGACATCTCGCATCCCCCGAGACTTACGGATCCGTCGAAATGAGATGGAGAAAATGAACCGAAGCCAGAATTATCACTTGAACTATTCGTATCGTTATCTGCTTATTATTAAATCATTAGGCAGATGCTTCTTCTGTAAAAGAATCATTTCATCATTTATAATCAATTGTTATATTAATCAATTCATATATTTGATAATGTTTTTTTCAGCAATTTCAGACGTTCGTCTGAACTTTTAATTATTCTAAAAAAGTATATGAAGATACTTTTTTAAATTTAAGTAAATTTTAACATGTAAAAGAGAGAATGGTTGAAGAGAAGAGAAATTTTCTACTAGCCGATAGACTAGGTTACACAATTAGATTTCTTTTAGAATATAAAATTCTTTATTAAAATCCTATGTTTAAATATCGAGAAGCTTTGCTTTGGCCACGTTACATATAACGGACAAGTCTTTTATTTCCCGTACATGTAATTTCCGTCGTCTAAGCGAGAGAGAAATTATAATAATTGATACGCGTTAGAGGAGACCGGCCACAATGTAAGTCCATACGATCCCTTGGGCGCGAAATGAAAATGCGAAACGAGGGTGGGAACCTCGGCGCGTAGACTATAGGAAACGAAGTTTCAGCCGGAAATACCGACATGCGCCGGGTGAACGCTCGACGTGAGCAGGGTCGGTCGGCGGGCCAGATTAATTGATATCGCTGCGGAGAAACCGAGAAGGAAAGAGAGAGAGAGAGAGAGAGAGAGAGAGAGAGTCATGGGGAGGGTTGCGGAGGAAGTGAAAGAGCGTACGGAGGTATCAAAAAGTATCAGACGCACAGGGATGGTGGAATCAAAGTTGTTGGGCCACTGCAGGAGAGATGCAGTTGCGATGTCTGCGATGTGAGCGAGATTGCTGGAGCGTGCTGGTCAGCAACGGCAATAGAACATTTCGTTAATGCGCTTTTCCATTCAGAAAATTGGACATTTCAGGCTGCCAGGCTGGCTAGCTCGGACTCTCGATGCCGAATTAATTAAGTTTGCTCTTCAAACTCGACATCCGCGATCTCCCCCGACCGCAAATTTATTTAATCGTTTTTACGCACGGGGATTTGCCAAAGATGAATGTTTAACGAGGCGAGTTACTAAAGTTAGTTACTAATACGGATGAAATTACGCTTACCAAAAGATAGACGCTTAGTAAGCGCGATATGATTACTAGAAGGAATTTTTAGATTGTTGAAATGTCTTTGAAATTTTTGTTGCGAATATATCTTTTTTTTACAAGTACGATAATGTAATGTACATTTAAATATGTAAATATAAATTAAAGCTTATATAAATTACTTTCAACGAATAAGAAAATTAACGCATAGATGAAAGTTTATTCGAATATATCATATAATCGCGTCAACTAACTATTTTTTAAGTAATATTTTATAAAGTATATACAGATACTTTTTAAATTTATTTAATTTGCTTTTCAAAATAATATATACAATATTTAAAGTGCTCGGAGATTTTACTTTCACAAACGTTGTATGCTTTTTTTAAGTTTACGTAACGCAGTTTTAAGGATAAAATATTTTCGTGTTAAACGAGCAGTTCGTTACAACGCTATATGTATCTTACAAGTATCCACGTATCGCGTCGTTGCGCTTCGTATCTTTCGCGCGAAGGGTCTTGGTAGGATTTCGCACGTTTTGGCCGCGTGCCATCGTTTCCGTTTCCAACCTCCGGACATCTTTCCGGCTGCGGTCCTTTGCCGGTCGTATGGAACGCCGCTTCCCCAACGCTGGCGCGTGGAACGAGTTTAATTCGACCGCTCTAAGAAACTGGCTGCGGTCGCATTCCTCAGACAAGTTCCTGATTGTGTGTCCAGCACCATCGGGGGAGTTGGCGCGTTTCCGCCATCCGCGGGGATGGTCACCGCTCTCCTACAGCGGGGCTGACCACCAGTATTTATGTCCAGGACACAACCGGGGTATCCCGAGTGTTCCGGGTAGTTTCTCGGACCCGCGTCCCGCTGGCCCGCTAATGGTTATGGTAATTACCGGCTCTAATTGCGAGCAATGGAATTACGAAATATCAAAGTTCGCCGCGACAGTGCTCGCATCTACTCGCGCCGTGTTCCTTTTGCGGCGACTCGCTTATTCTAGCCATTGCCTGCGATCGGCAAGAAGAGAGATTAAATTTTATTGTTCGAGACACTTGTAATTTTAGGATTCGCGTGTCGCGAGATAATAATAAAATTTTTGTCAAGAGTAGAACGATTATATTGAATTTTCTTCATAGTCTTGTATACGTAATATCTTTAATTTGATTTCTATGTTATTTCTATCGATACATCGCGCGCGTGCGCGCGCGCACGAAGCTGTCTAATATATAAAGCAACAATGCGTCAGACACGAATTATTTTCTCACTCGTTAATCGGCCAATCCGCTGCTCATTGTAATCACGTTCGTTGATTTCGAGGCTGTTTCGAGGCGCGTGTATCCCGTTTCGTTACGGTTCCTTCTTCAGGCGGTGCGCGCGGGCTGACCGGCCGGCGTAAAGGTAAAAGTTGAACCGGAGGCGCCTTGATGTGGTTTATCGCGCCCGGGGAAATCCGGCTCTTTACCTCCCGGAGGCCAGCTAAATTGGCAAATATTAAAATTCTTTCGATGCGGAAGGAGCGTGTACAATGGCTCGTGAAACGTAGGAACTCTCGACGTTCCCTCGCCCACCCTGTGCCGGGCTTGGTTGCCCGCATTTAAAACCTCCGTTGAGTTTTTTCATGTTTTCCTCCACGCTCGCGATCTGAAAATCTCGTCTGATTACTTTATTGTTCTTCGAACGCATCTATTCTTGTTCGTTCTGTTTTATATTTAACGGAATCAATCTAGATTATACAAATCGTTTTCATGTTTGATTAAAATCTCTATTGTTATAATAGAAAATAAGTGAGGATAAAAGCGAGGATGAAATTTTGAAATTTTTTAGTCAAAAGTTCTACGTTATTGTATGCGATATAAAATGCTAAAGAACTTGGGCGATATCAAAAGCACAACTTTAATTTCTTATTTAACTGTTCGAACTCTGATTTTATTGAAATTAAGTCGTCTGTATTTAAACCTGTTTACATTGCAAAATAGATATGTATGGTTTATATTAAATATACACATAATTTTTCTTAACAGAGAACAAGTTATCGAAAGTACAATTGTAACTAATGGAATTTAGAGATCTTTGGAAAATATTGCTTTTGGAAGAGATGATACGTTCGCAAATAGATTAATTTTCATGAATTTTTAACGTTAACTCGAGCTGAAAATGAAAAAAGTTTCTTGCCAGTCGCTATAATTAAAACGCCTTATACGAGGCAAGGAGACCTTACAGACAGCTTTGTTAATCGAGCTGGAGGTGTTCCCGCGTCATTCGCTCGCCTAATAAAAATTAACGGCGAGCAGGTGCAGGGGCTGCGCGAGGGGTTGGGCAGCCTCGTTTCGAGGCGGCCAAAGGGTTGCTCTCACGGCGAGAGGGCGGGCGCCAAGAAAAATTATAAAAATAATCTGGCCGAGGAGGGGGCAGTCAATTGGGGTGGAAAACTTGCGTAACAAGCAGTCCCGAGGAAATTGCGGGAAAAATCGTTTGCCACGAACGGACGACAGGCGGCAGCGGAGAGGCCGAGCGCTAGCTCGGTTCAACCCTCTTCCATTCCTGACGATGGAAAGCGAAGAAAAATAAACGAGTCGACTCGACAGGAGTCAACCGTGGAAATAATAATATTAACGTTACGTAAGAAAAAGGCAGAGCACACCGCCGACGTCTTTGAAGTTTCGCGATTTCGGAGACAAGGGTATCATTGCTTCTACTCGAGTTGTTTATAAAATTAAATTTTTCCAAAGAAATTTTTTCTGAGATGATATGAATATTATAATTATATACACATATATATATATTTTTATAATTTTTGATTTGTTATTGTTTCAAAATTTTTTCGTCATTGCATAACATAATATTGTTATAATGTAAACAATAAAACTTTTATTTTCGAAATTAATTAAGTTTATTTAAACGGAAATGAAATATAATCTGTTTTATTAGAATATTATTATAATAATATATTAATATAGCTATCGAAAATTTTTCTTGACAAATATTTTTTTATTATTGTAGATTCAAGAATACATTTATTAAAAAATATATACTAATTTATATCGGACAATCTATTTTATTCTTTATACTATATACATATGATTAAAGACAATAAGACAATTTTAAATCGATTAATGCACAACTACTCGTCTTTTACGCTATATCTCAGAAATCAACTGGGTCAGCGTATAAGCTCGTCCCGTGTGACACGTCGCGCATCCGGATTCGTCATGCGTGTAAGCCTTGCGTGAAGTCTTTATCGATTTTATCTTTGGCCTCGCGCGTCATAAGGCCACTCTATGAAATACCTAATTCGGTCGAGCCGGAAGCGGCGTGCGCGAGTTCCCGGAACGATCCGACAAGTAGCTATTTACGTGCACCATCGTGCCTAGTGAGGTTGGCGCTGAGGGGGAGAGGGCGCACAGGGGGGTGTCGGCGGGCGTAAAGGAGGAACAAGAGAGACGTCAGCCACCCCAATTCGTACGCTGCTTGGCTTTAAACGGTCCTCGTTTAATACGACACAAGAGGCTAATCTTAAAAAATTCTGGCCGAGATAAGCCCTTCCGGGAGGGAGCTTTCGAAACTCTCGCCCTTCGTCTCTAACCTTCTAGGCAGCCTTTGAAGCTCCTCAACAGAGCAGATTGAGCCGCCGCTCTTCTTTTCATTAGCTGATAACTGGATTCCGGGATACGCCTGGCCTACGAACGACACGTTAACCTTTCGCGTAACTATCGCCGAAAATATTACCGGGGGGACTATGCCACGTATATTCCTCCGAATTAACATATCTTGATAAGGCCGCCTGAATGTTAATATTATAAATTTTGTTGCCTAAACTTTGAACGAGATGGCGAGTAATAAATCGCGAGGAATTATTTCATTCGAATAAATGGGATTCTTTTTTCGATAAATATATTCGGATATTTTTAGGATATATATATTTTTTTTTTTTTTTTTTTTTTTTTTTAAATATTTAATTGTCTTTACTCGTGTACGACAATTTTATAATTACGTTACATTCAGAATGCGTTAAATTGAAAATTGGGATATGCATTGGAAGATTAACTAATTGTAAGTTGATTAAAACTAAATACGTAAGTGTGTGAATTAACAATACTTTCAGCTGAGCATCCTAGACTTAGTTCTTTCTCAAGAAAGTGCCACCAATTTTTCTTCGCTTCTCTTCGTCTCTCATCTATTTTCGTAATGCCGTGATTCGCTCGAACGAGGTGTCGGTGACCGACTGACGCAATATCAGCCGGTTTGTCCCCGTCATCTGCGAGAAGTGCTCAAAGAGATATCCGCGAAACAAGTTTTCCCGTAATTTCCTTCGTATATTCGCGAGGATCCCCTGGGAGAAAATCGTCTCTCTCTCTCTCTCTCTCTCTCTCTCTTTCCTTTTCTTACCTTCTCTCGTTCTTTCGATCTGAGCAAGAAGCCAAGTATCCAGAGAGAGAGAGAGAGAGATACGAGAGATGAAGGCACCCCTGAAAAGATGACCGTGCCGGGCCGCTGGCTATAATTTCATTAGCTACCACGAGACAAATGAGCGACTATTGTGATACGCGCCGGTTGGTCGGAAGATTTTCTCCTACTCGCGCAGTTACGGAAATAACAACTATGTCGGGTGAGACCATAATAAACTATTCCAGAGTGAACATATGTGCCTCCGAAATTAATTAGAATCATCCGTGAAGAAGACAAAGCGCGAAGAGAGAACTCGCTGCGAGTCATACTGTGTCTAATTAATACGTTAATAATCGTAATTTTTATAATAATATTTGCAACATTTATTTTAAAATCGACTATATATTAGATGAATGACGAGAATCGCCGATCGTTATTTACGTAGGAATGATTAAAAATGTTGGGAAAAATATGTAATTGCTCCGATGTTATTAATCGCATCTCAACGAAATGAACTAATTGATAGTACGATCTTCCTTCGTGCGCGTTAATGCAGGGCTTGCAAAACACGGACTCGTTACTTGTACTCCTTCATTCCGCTCTTTCGTTTCTTTCTTTCTTTCTTCTTTTTTTCTTTCTTCCCCGTGCCGGCTGTTTGCACTGGTAATTACTGGCGCACGAAATACGTCGCAAGAAAAACATTAATATCAAACGACGTGGCTGCCGACAGTGCAAATAGAAGATCTTAATGGTGAGCCAACTTTCGAGCAGACTCGAAGAGGAAGGTAGTAGGCGTGAGGGGAGTACAAGATAGAAGATGTGAAGGGACACCTTCTCACCGCTCCTTTCAACCCCTTACTATCGTCGACTATATCGCATTCGCCTTCATCGAGGCTTTCTTCGTAACTAACGATACCTTCTCGCGGTTTGAGGGAAACATTTTCATCGCGCTTCATGGTCCTTCGTCGAATTCTGCTAGAAGAGATTTTGAGATTAATACAATATTTATAACTAGTAAAGATTTCCGGAAGGGATTTATACCCGGCGGGAATGTATTAAATTGTCTGTGATTCTTACAAGCGAATTTTATACCGTCTCGTCTAGAGTTTCACTCTTTGACTACGCTGATAATTCCTTTTTCCCTTTGCCCCTCGCGCACTGTCCTCCACTCGTACGTACCCTCTCCCCCGCCCCTCCACCCCGTTTCTGTGAGAAGTGATTCATATTTTTTTTTCGGCATATTGCGACCGAGGCTGAGTGCCTGGCCCTCGCTAAAGAAGGTTGGGGCTTTGTCCAATTAAGCGTCCGAGCTTTTCGACTGGCGGCGCGCGAGCGGCTTCGCATATTTTTGTCTGGAGAGGAGAGAGAGAGAGAGGGAGAGGGAGAGAGGGAGACAATTTTACCGCATCACTGGGGGAAAGAGAAAAAATTCTTCTCGGTGATTGCTGCCGCGATACACTTTAAGCCCTCCCTTAATGTCCTTTTCTCTCTTTAGTCCCCTTTAATGTTATCCACCTTCAATTCGAATATTTTGTTGGACGTTCCAAGTTATCAGCAATTAGCTCAATAATTTTCTCCCGCGCTCCACAGTTGACAGCTCGTCACTTTGACGGTCCTTCAACGGCCCTCTAAGCAATTTCGATCTTGATTCATATTCTTAACTTTTATCCGTCGCTTTTAATAGTTTTTTTTAAGGATAATTCGAAAAATGAAAATATACTATATTTAGAGAATATAATTTGAGAAAATTATTTCTCTATTCTAATTACTCTTCGTCTATCGCAGAGAACTGTTTGCTCGAGTTAATATATTGTACATTTCCATAATCGTATCGTGTTGTTTTACATTTTTATTATTCGCGGATACGCTCTCATACTGCGACCTGTAGTCTTCATTTGTGATCGTTCGATGATAAAGTTTTGATCTCCTCTCATATTTACGTATCGAGCGCGAATGCGCAAAGGACAAAGGAATTGTGAGAATGAGCGAGGCGCTCTTTATTTCATCGGGTTTAGGAAAGGAGAGTCACGGAACTGCCGTCTGCCGAGGTATTAAAACTCGTCGAAAGTTTCGCGATGCGCGCCAGGTGATGTCATTATCGACTCCTGTGTCTTTCGCATCATCGTCGTCGCGCCGTCTCTATCTATTTCGCTATCTTGGCCCCGGGTCGTGGGACTTTCGGCGGCGTTAGCGCTTGGATAGGTAATGTGACGCGTGTCTTCCCAGCACTCAAGCTAGACTCACCGCGGCGGGCTCTGAACTTGGCCTGAGTGCCAAGTTGCCTCGGGTATTAAGCGTATTAGGTACAAGTGGTTTCTGACTGGAGAGGGCATCGGTCATTAGCATGGATAGATTCGAAGGTTATTAGCCATTACCGCCATTAGGCGGCTCTCCTCGGCCCGGACGTCCTTCTCCTCGTCGTCCTCCTCGTTGTCATCGTCGTCGTCGACATTATCTAGCATTGTCAGTTTCCATCAAAAGCGCCGGGGAAACTTCGCCGTGACCATTCTCGCTGCTTTCGGCACATTAAGAAACTCTCATGTCATTTTCTCGCAATTCATTTAATTTATGATACATCTGTAATCATTTTTGTGTTCGTTCGATACTTTCAGTACTCTGATGTACGTTCCCGTCAAAATACGATACCGCGTTAATAAATCAACGAGATTGGAAGATAATTATTTCTTTTTCTTCCGCGATTAAAGCCAGCTTCCTAATGTCTGTCTCACGCGCACGTGGAACTCGATCCATTTCCGCGAACCGATGTTTGCCGGATGGAAAACTTTGTCGTCAAAGACCGTGGATCTGACATCGCGTCGTTCACCGCGTGCCGGCGTGGCTGCGGATGTCTTCTATAACAGCGGCACGCTGGCATAGGTCTTCGGTGTAGGAAACGGAGAAGATGAGGACCGACGGATGTTTGGTACGTTGCGGTGTTGCCTCATATTGGATTCTGGTGCTTTCTCCTTCTCCCCCCTATTCCCTCGTACCTTCTTCTCTTCTCCCCACCGTTCGCGAAGACGAAGGTGAGGTATCGTCCTCCGTAGCAGCGAGTCCGGAATTAACCGCAAGGGAGATACTCCTCCGGGACTAATCACGCGCAAGTTCTCTTGTCATTCGCCAAGATTGATTTTAGTATTCTGACGTGGAAAATAGTTGGTCGTCGCCCGGGGGTAATTTAACCCTTTCGTGATCTGCGAAAAGCCATTTTCTCAATGTCGGAATTAAAATAATTTACTTTGTACACACGATTCGATATGAATTATTCTCCATTATTTTTGTTAGGCGTTATCTCAGGAAGCATTTTATTACAATTTAATCGCACTTTGTATAAACGTTTAGTTCATCCATTTCAAAAATTATCATCCTCTGACATATTATATCCAATATCTGCGCTGTTATATATACGCACGTGTAGTATTTATATAGATACGAATGAAAATATAAATTAATCTTTTAAAGTTATCAAAGCAATAAATTACAGTAAACATTAAAATAATTACGTATATAGATTAATAATGTACTTACACACACACACACACACACACAATTTCGATGATAATTTAAGCAGTGAGATGAGATTTATATTTTAGTACGTTTATATTAAGGCTGGCTTCCGATTTACGTGGCCCCAGAAATAGACAAGAATACGCGAGCTTCCGGTGAAATACCGAGGTTATACGCGCGGTCCGCGTTCCCATAGGAATTCGTCATCCTCCATGGAGTTTGTCCATCGAGCGGATACCGTCGGAACGTTCCCGCCAAATGCTCGGTTATTTGTGTGACAAACGAGAAACGTCAGGGTCGCGCCACCCCCGTCCGGCCGTTCCCGTTCAGCTCGCCTCGTCCCCCACGTGCTCCACGTAGTTCGCGTTTAATCCATTGATTAATTCACTTCGTTACCGCGTCCTTTATGATTAGTTGGCCCTTTACTGCCATTTTCTCTCCTGTACATACGAGCTGGAACTAATGCGGTCAGTGTCTCTCTCCCGCGCGCGCGCGAGCTTTCCGCCCTCTTCTTGATGCGACCCCGCGCTGCTCCGGACTAATCTTGGTACTTGCCGTTAAGAATAGCTGGCATGAGAGACGAGGATGATAAGTGGGATACCGATTAGAAAGGAAGGAAGGAAGGAAGGAAGGGAGGAAGGTAGAGCGAATTAGCAACACGATATTTACCTTGGCATTATTTTATTGTTCATTTTACGTTAAGTGTACGTGATAAAATCTGTGGGGTGACGATAACTTTATGTTAATAGTTTGAACACTTTTCTAATAACGATGTAGAAATTATATATACATTTATATTGACGTATATTTCTCGAAATATATAACTTTGCAAGAATTGCAAATAATATATAAGAAAGAGAATTCATCTCGAAGATCTCGAAGTCTGAAAAAAGAAGTTTGCGATGAAATCGCGGATTATTAAAGTTCTCAATTTGTCACACCGAAGCAATTCGTAAACTGTCGCAATCTGACAAGCTATTTTTTTAACGGCTGCTTTATAAAACCGTTCTATCCTCCGTTTTACGAGCAGTTTTTCGCGGCGTTAAAGAGATATTGGATTTATATAGCCATTCGTATTGTCCGCTCGTTATTTCTTACGATTCGCGTGTATAACACTCGTCGTACTAGATTAACCCCGTTTCGCGTTTATTCAAGAAGGAAGTTGGTCCGATTTTATTATTCACTATTGATGGAAATTCTAATAAGACGAGTATAACTACATCGTTGGCCGATCCCGCGTGACTATGACTTTGTTTTGCCTCGATACCTGAAACTCTCGCGGTTCGTAGGAATAATCTATCGTTTAAAAGCAATTTGCTACCATCAAAGTTCTTCAAAGTGCTCAACTATAAGAGAAGTTTCGCAAACGGACGAGCGGCTCCGTCACTATATTGTGCCATTGCTCGAGAATCTTTATTATTATTTTGTAATTAAAACGTAAGGGCGTCCCGCAAGTTTAGACAAAAATGTTTAAATTGTTCCCAACCACGTTACTCTAGAATTAGCGGTGTGAGCGAGTTTTGACCGTCGCGCGAACTTGTTTAACGGGGCCAAAGAAACTGGGGGCGAACTTTCGCAGTTTTTACGCCACGGGGCTCAATCCGACTTATCGAGCTTGAAGCAGAACAAAGTTCAAAGCTACGTTATCTCGTCGGGTATTGTTTTGAGCCCGTTCGCGACTTTAAATGCTCGTCGTCATCCTCGCGCGCTTCGTCCGATAATTTTGAAAACTTTGCGATTCCTTTAATGTCGCTTCCCGTTGATGTCATTTTTTTGCGTCTGCCATCGTGGAAACAACTATCCTTCTCTTTTCAATCGGATACGATATTTTTGTGACTCAGAAATAGATCGGTATCAGAGATATAATCATGAATATATTGTACTGAATGTACAATATTTGATATCGATTTGATAAAGAAAAATAATTTATAACACATTTTAAAGGGAAAGAGGCTTGTTAAATGCAATATATAATTGCTAAGGACAAATTATAAAATATAGTTACACAATATATATATATATATATATATATATATATATATATATATATATATATATATATTAGAACAATATTTGAGAAGTTATATATCTTGTTTTCATTCTAATGAAATATCTAAATGGATATATAACATGTAAACTAACTTTGGATACAAACTAGAGATTAAGAAAATTTATTGGAAGGAATGAGAAAACCTTAAATGAAACATATATATATATATATATTTCATTGTATTTTTTAAAAAATAAGATTCATGAACTTTTAACATTCATATATATATATATATACATATTTATGTACATCCTGTATAAATCAAGTTTGTGTACTTAATAACATTTTTATTATCAAAGATCAATAGTTAATTTTTTTATATGGTAAACGTTTAGAGGTTGATATCGAGACCGATGAAACGCTTTTTAAGCGCGATTTAAATTTAGTCAGTTTGCTTCACTTTTTTACTATCATGGTCCAATAGTTATAGCAGATTCCGCTGGCTGCTTTGTAACCAATAACAAAATAAATCACAGTTTCCCTCGAATATCTTTATAAGCTATCAAGAAATCAGTATCGATGACCGCGTGGCCGTCGATCGATTTCGAGAACACTTTGCGGAGTAAAATTGCAGTAGAGCGACGCCTCTTTCTATCTCTCTCTATATCTTCCGACGCGATGCCGCTCACCCGAATCGCTTCTTTTTCTCCTTGCGGCGTCTGTCGTCATGTGAGAGACGCGGATGCATCGAGAAGGCGGGACATCCCGCGGGACATTTCGCGCGATGCGAATACATATCGGTTGTTTACCCGCCGCGCTATTTTCGAAGCGATACGTCAATCCGATATTTGGGAAACTTTTGTATCCCGTCGCGCGTACCGCGCGAGCATCGTGTTTGGTACGCGAAAAAGGGCGAGGAGACTACCTCCCCGACTTTTCGTCCTTCCTGCAAGGCGAGCTTCTCTTCTCGAGCGAAATCGATCCCGATGCGAAGCGAGCACAGGAAGCACAAGCGATAAATCTCAATGGTCCGTGGAAGCATCTATTTCTTCTTGCTCCCCCGTACAATTTTGAAGTCGCGGGATCAGAATCGAAGAAATGCAAATGTAAAATGCAAGTCTGAACGCAGCAACTGCGGGCAATTTTATTGGCAAATTTAACTAAACAAAACTCGATACTATAGCTGATATCCATAATGAATATTTAAACGGAACTTATTTCAAAATTTTGTCAGAAGTATAAATTGCGAAAAAACACAAGTTTATTTTAGATATAATTTCGATTTTTTTATAATTCTAAATATATGGCACACAACGGCTATAATTTGCGATTTATAATATTGCATACATGTACTTTATATATTTATATATTGTTATATACCGAGAACAATCATCGTTTCTTCGATGATATTTTGATTTTATAAAATTTTCATTCCATTAATTACTGAAAATAATAATATTTTTATTTCCTGCAACATGTTAACGTTACGTATTTATACGTATTTTAATCCTTCGAATTGAGATACAAACAATTATACTGAAAAATTCGATATTGAATCTCTAAATACATATATAGAATTTTACATTAATTACATTTATAATTATTTCTATTATCTTATAATATAAAAATATTTAAATTCGTAAAGAGATTGTTCGCAGAAAACAGAGCGCCTACACAATTATTCTGGACACCGACTGTGCGGACAAACGGGAAAAAAAAAAGCCAAAAATGAAATCGTCGCGAAGTATCAACGGAACTATTAGGGAATCCCAAAAAATTCTGTCGGATCGCAGGGAGTAAATCGTTAAGCCGCGCTTTTCGAGAGAATCCGCGTACATGAATAAGCCGTTATGACGATGCAAGCTTGATAAATCGTTTTGTATGTGATGGAGAAGGATGTAGAGGGGAAAGATACACGGTTGATGAGAAAGATGGAAGTAGAATTGGGGAACGTGCGTGCGGCGACTACCGTCAGCTTAGTCGCGATAAAAGTCTCTCTCTCTCTCTTTCTCTCTCTCTGTTTTCTCGTCCATTTTCTCCTCTCTCGTCACCGTTATCCTTGACGATGTGGGCTGGCTTTAATCGTTTCTCGTAAATGCCTGACGAATTTATAATTTCCAAGTTTCTCCGACGTCCTGAATATCCCGCGGTAATTTCGACGCGCAGAGTCACCATGAAGATAGAAGTCCTTCGTAAACGAGTTGACGCGAAAATTGCGATTGTAAATTATTTTTCAATCGAGATGTTTTAGAAAGAAGTGTCATTAAGTGATCAATAATCGTACGTTAAAAATAAAAATGTATTTGGAATTTAGGTTACGCGTTAAGAATTTTTTTAAATACGTGCACGAGACGTGTGTATAATCAGAGGATTCTAAATGCGTATAATTTTTTTATATACGAATTTATATAAAAGAAATAGAATATCGCGTTTCGTTTCGCAATTTTGTCTTTCGACAATGTCTCGCAATCTTGAGGAACCCATATTCAGTTAGCCCCCCCACCAACGCCAAATTAAATCAAATACATCAAATAATTTAGTGCTAATTATGTGCTAATTAGTTGCCGTAGTCCGAATTTTGTTCCTTAAACCGTTTAGCAGGAATTTACATTCAAAGTGGGGGGTGCTAGCTTGACATTAAGCCAGCCCCCCCCCATAGTGAAAAAAATATATATAAAGCTCGAATCAAAAAATAAAATACACTAGAATTTGTTGCTTTGAGACATTGATTAACGTTGACATGTCACCCTTAATTGGATTTCAGTAACATCCATAGTTTTAAAACTAACCAATCACCAATCAAGAATCGAATGACCGTGATTGGTCAATTTTACAACCATGAATATTATTAAACCTGACGTGTAAAATTAGTCGACTAACCGAACACATTTTTTTTTTTCTCTTAAATAAGAATATTTTAGTAGGAATGTTGATATGTGGTGTGTGAGCTGCTTTTCAGATATATTCCTCCTCGAATCTTACACATTCTATTCAACGATTACTCTCGTTGTATTATCGTTTCGCCATGAAAATTGATCGAGATTTTGTAATATAAGCTCTCTCTCTCTCTTTCTCTCGAGCCGCGCTTCTTTGTTTATATCTGAATGTTTACGACCAAATGTTTTTTGAACGCTTGTGTACCGAGACGTTCGGCGACGCGGTCCTCCCCTCTCCTCACCTACCCGTCCAGCCTAAATTTTTCGTAATCGCGTCAGTCTCTTCACACAAGCGCGAGTCTCAAGACGAATTACGGTCGCGCTCCGTGTTTCTCGCGTCTTTTTATCCGTCGAAAGTGAGATCCGCGTACGAACGAGTGTCGGGGGGGTCTTGTATCGAATAACAGGCGATTATCCGAGTGTAATATATTAACCCGTGTAATCGTGATTAAGGCATCTTTCGATATATATATACTCGCAAACGACAAGATTTTTCCCACGCATCTTTTATCTATCGAAAATGAATTTTGCATCCGAACGAATATTCGAAATATCCGAATCGAGAGTAATTTGTAGTTTTGATATATCGACTTTATAATACGATACAACGATCGATGAATACATTATTTAACATATTTTTAGGCGCTGAAATAATTTATTCGCTGTCGTATATAATAATATTGCGTTAAAATATAAGCGCGTCGCGTTCCACACGTTTCTGCTTTAATATTCTTTAATATTGTTTGCAAATGTAATCCTTTTTTCAGAGTTATATTCACAATTTCATAAATCGAGATCGCAAATGAGCGTCGCTCGAGCTAGTTTCATTTATCTCGCGCAGGATTCTTCGCGTACGGTTTATTTCTCGGAAGAGACGCGCTCGCTCCTTTTCCTGGAACGGATATTCGACGACGCGTTCCTCCCTCCCCATCTACTACTACTCAACCTGCCTAAATTTTCCGTAACCGTTACAGTAACCGTCGCGTTGCATTAGCTGCGAGATTGAAATATTCTTTCCGTATTTCTCGCCTTTTTTTATCCATCACAAGTTTATCCCGTGTATAAAGTGGATGTCGGGAGTATCGGGAATGTCTATTAGAATCACGGAAAATCGTCTCTGTCCATTTATTAATACGCGATTATATGTTCTTTCGTGTTTATAATCGGCATGGAAATAATTTTACCGCGTCATTGCATATGGCGGATTTTGGACTACGAGTGAAATAGTGATTATGAGAATAGTGATTATGCATGAGGGGACAAATTGATAGACTGTCTCGTCTCAATTTGAAGCGATGGGAGCAACCGGAAACGGAAGGGATCTCGCGATGACCAGATGCGGAAAGAAGTGAGACATGCAAGGGCGGTGCATCGGTCGGTCAGTAGAATTTATTATTAAACATTTAAATTTGTCAATATAATTTTTAGTTTATGGAAACAATAGTATTGAAAAATCGGGGTTTTGTTTTTTTATTAATGATTTATAGCTCATGTATAAATATTTAGAATTATAACTGACCATATTACCTTTGCCTTGATTATTTCTATTATTCGTCATTGATGATTATTAATGATTTCATAATTATAATCGTTGAGCGCATTAATTTTACTATTTTATTAGCATTCGAAATCATCATTAATACGATTACATTTTATTTAACTCTGATCACTCTGTAATCTTAACATCCTTAACGCGTCATTTTTAGAGAATGAAAATTATCAAACATGTGCATTAACGAAATTAACAATATGCATGTCAATTTATTTTTTAATTTATGGAAACGATGGTATTGAAAAATCGAGTTGTTTTTTGATTAATTATTTATGATCTGATAATCATATAAATATTTAGAATTAAAACTGACCATATTATCTTTGCCTTGATTATTTCTATTATTCATCATTGATGATTATTAATGATTTCGTAATTATAATCGTTGAGCGCATTAATTTTACTATTTTATTAGCATTCGAAATCATCATTAATACGATTACATTTTATTTAACTCTGATCACTCTGTAATCTTAACATCTTTAACGCGTCATTTTTAGAGAATGAAAATTATCAAACGAAATTAACAATATGCATGTCAATTTATTTTTTAATTTACGGAAACGATGATATTGAAAAATCGAGTTGTTTTTTGATTAATTATTTATGATCTGATAATCATATAAATATTTAGAATTAAAACTGACCATATTATCTTTGCCTTGATTATTTCTATTATTCCTCATTGATGATTATTAATGATTTCATAATTATAATCGTTGAGCGCATTAATTTTACTATTTTATTAGCATTCGAAATCATCATTAATACGATTACATTTTATTTAACTCTGATCACTCTGTAATCTTAACATATATCTTTAACGCGTCATTCTTAAAAAATGAAAATTATCCAACATGTACATTAACAAA
Source organism: Polyergus mexicanus (assembly GCF_030449975.1). Taxonomy (NCBI): domain Eukaryota; kingdom Metazoa; phylum Arthropoda; class Insecta; order Hymenoptera; family Formicidae; genus Polyergus; species Polyergus mexicanus. The sequence continues at coordinate 3,442,041 of NW_027223346.1, forward strand.
ATTAAGAATACGCAACAAATTCTAGTGTATTTTATTTTTTGATTCGAGCTTTATATATATTTTTTTTACTATGAGGGGGGCTGGCTTAATGTCAAGCTAGCACCCCCCACTTTGAATGTAAATACCTGCTAAACGGTTTGAGCAACAAAATTCGGACTACGGCAACTAATTAGCACATAATTAGCACTAAATTATTTGATGTATTTGACTTAATTTGGCGTTGGTGGGGGGGCTAACTTAATATGGGTCATTTAGCTGTTGGTACTCGTGGTTTCTCGCGGCATTTCAGACATTGATTAACGTTGACATGTCACCCTTAATTGGATTTCAGTAACATCCATAGTTTTAAAACTAACCAATCACCAATCAAGAATCGAATGACCGTGATTGGTCAATTTTACAACCATGAATATTATTAAACCTGACGTGTAAAATTAGTCGACTTACTGTCGACTAACCGAACACATTTTTTTTTTCTCTTAAATAAGAATATTTTATTAGGAATGTTCATATGTGGTGTGTGAGCTGCTTTTCAGATATATTCCTCCTGGAATCTTACACATTCTATTCAACGATTATTCTCGTTGTATTATCGTTTCGCCATGAAAATTGATCGAGATTTTGTAATATAAGCTCTCTCTCTCTCTCTCTTTCTCTCGAGCCGCGCTTCTTTGTTTATATCTGAATGTTTACGACCAAATGTTTTTTGAACGATTGTGTACCGAGACGTTCGGCGACGCGGTCCTCCCCTCTCCTCACCTACCCGTCCAGCCTAAATTTTTCGTAATCGCGTCAGTCTCTTCACACAAGCGCGAGTCTCAAGACGAATTACGGTCGCGCTCCGTGTTTCTCGCGTCTTTTTATCCGTCGAAAGTGAGATCCGCGTACGAACGAGTGTCGGGGGGGTCTTGTATCGAATAACAGGCGATTATCCGAGTGTAATATATTAACCCGTGTAATCGTGATTAAGGCATCTTTCGATATATATATACTCGCAAACGACAAGATTTTTCCCACGCATCTTTTATCTATCGAAAATGAATTTCGCATCCGAATATTCGAAATATCCGAATCGAGAGTAATTTGTAGTTTTGATATATCGACTTTATAATCCGATACAACGATCGATGCATACATTATTTAACATATTTTTAGGCGCTGAAATAATTTATTCGCTGTCGTATATAATAATATTGCGTTGAAAATATAAGCGCGTCGCATTCCACACGTTTCTGCTTTAATATTCTTTAATATTGTTTTCAAATGTAATCCTTTTTTCAGAGTTATATTCACAATTTCATAAATCGAGATCGCAAAAGAGCGTCGCTCGAGCTAGTTTGATTTATCTCGCGCAGGATTTTTCGCGTACGGTTTATTTCTTGGAAGAGACGCGCTCGCTCCTTTTCCTGGAACGGATATTCGACGACGCGTTCCCCCCTCCCCATCTACTACTACTCAACCTGCCTAAATTTTCCGTAACCGTTACAGTAACCGTCGCGTTGCATTAGCTGCGAGATTGAAATATTCTTTCCGTATTTCTCGCCTTTTTTTATCCATCACAAGTTTATCCCGTGTATAAAGTGGATGTCGTGAGTATCGGGAATGTCGATTAGAATCACGGAAAATCGTCTCTGTCCATTTATTAATACGCGATTATATGTTCTTTCGTGTTTATAATCGGCATGGAAATAATTTTACCGCGTCATTGCATATGGCGGATTTTGGACTCCGAGTGAAATAGTGATTATGAGAATAGTGATTATGCATGAGGGGACAAATTGATAGACTGTCTCGTCTCAATTTGAAGCGATGGGAGCAACCGGAAACGGAAGGGATCTCGCGATGACCAGATGCGGAAAGAAGTGAGACATGCAAGGGCGGTACATCGGTCGGTCAGTAGAATTTATTATTAAACATTTAAAATTGTCAATATAATTTTTAGTTTATAGAAACAATAGTATTGAAAAATCGGGGTTTTGTTTTTTTATTAATGATTTATTGCTCATGTATAAATATTTAGAATTATAACTGACCATATTATCTTTGCCTTGATTATTTCTATTATTCGTCATTGATGATTATTAATGATTTCATAATTATAATCGTTGAGGGCATTAATTTTACTATTTTATTAGCATTCGAAATCATCATTAATACGATTACATTTTATTTAACTCTGATCACTCTGTAATCTTAACATCCTTAACGCGTCATTTTTAGAGAATGAAAATTATCAAACATGTGCATTAACGAAATTAACAATATGCATGTCAATTTATTTTTTAATTTATGGAAACGATGGTATTGAAAAATCGAGTTGTTTTTTGATTAATTATTTATGATCTGATAATCATATAAATATTTAGAATTAAAACTGACCATATTATTTTTGCTTTGATTTTTTCTGTTATTCGTCATTAATGATTACTGATGATTTCATAATTATAATCGTTGAGCGCATTAATTTTACTATTTTATTAGCATTCGAAATCATCATTAATACGATTACATTTTATTTAACTCTGATCACTCTGTAATCTTAACATCCTTAACGCGTCATTTTTAGAGAATGAAAATTATCAAACATGTGCATTAACAAAATTAATCATATAAATATTTAGAATTAAAACTGACCATATTATTTTTACCTTGATTATTTCTGTTATTCGTCATTAATGATTACTGATGATTTCATAATTATAATCGTTGAGCGCATTAATTTTACTATTTTATTAGCATTCGAAGTCATTAATACGATTACATTTATTTAACTCTGATCACTCTGTAATCTTAACATATATCTTTAACGCGTTATTCTTAAAAAATGAAAATTATCCAACATGTACATTAACAAAATTAAGAATACGCAACAAATTCTAGTGTATTTTATTTTTTTATTCGAGCTTTATATATATTTTTTTCACTATGGGGGGGGCTGGCTTAATGTCAAGCTAGCACCCCCCACTTTGAATGTAAATTCCTGCTAAACGGTTTGAGCAACAAAATTCGGACTGCGGCAACTAATTAGCACATAATTAGCACTAAATTATTTTATGTATTTGATTTAATTTGGCGTTGGTGGGGGGGCTAACTTAATATGGGTTCTCGAGGATTGTACCGTAGGAATTAGTTTCGCGCGATGAGAGATTGTGGATTGAATAGTTAAGAAATTTTACGCGATAAATTATAGAGGAAGATCTGAAACTAAAGCGGTAAGTGAATTCGAGGGATTTTCACCCCGGCCATAAACTCACGTGTCTTTAGCGAGTTGGTATAGCCGGCAGGATTTCGTTGGATTCTGCGCCATTATTCGGACCCTTACAAATTGCTCGGCCAATAAATTATCTATAAAACGGCCAGACCGTCCGTTGCGCGAGATAACGGCGTATCTTTGCAGTTGTTATCGATGGCGATCGCCCGATTTATTATTACACGAGCGTGGACGGGGCTTTAGCGATGGTACGGCCAAAAAGCTCGCCGCGCGTGTACGCTCTTCTCATTCCGAACTATATCACGTACAGTATTGCCATTTTCCACGAGAATGCCTGCGATAGTCTCATGAGGCATAATTTGAAAAATCACCAGATATATTTCTTTGCCTCTATAAGATAGGACAAGTATATTATATTAAGTATTTAACATATAAAAAAAGAAAAAAGAAAAAAAGAAAGATTGAAAAAGTTCTCCTTCTTTCTTCCTCTTTCTTAGAATTCTTTTTCATTTAATATTCTTCTCGAGTATTGATCATAGAAAATAATCTTGTATAAGGAATATTAGACTTTATCACGTTTGACAGATTATTTTTATTGAACATTATATTGAAGAAAAAAATTGATACTATTCTCTCTATATTTCTCTCAGTATAAAAAAATTTTTAGATACCAATGATAGATGCTTAGGAGCGCTTTCGCCCTTATTTTATAAAATTTGAGTCGTTCAAAAATTTTATCGCGATACGATAATATATATATGTGACGTTCCTCATTCGTATACATATGCCCTTCGTCAATTCTTCGCGTTTCGCGTTAATGGGAGAATAAACAATTCTCGAAGCAACTGTATAACGGCGCGACGAAATGAGGACAGGAGGATTCCGGTCGTGTTCGACAGGAATTTATTATTAGCCGCCCGCGATCGCACGCCAACGGATGATACATACGCGGTGCTTTATCGGGTTCTGTTCGGGAAATACTTTCGGGGGGTGAGCGAGCGCGGTAATTCCATCCCCCCCCCCCCCCCCCCGTTCGCGCTTCGTAGACCATCGAATGGGTTGAAACGTACGCGAGAAGAGAAGAGGTGGACGCGTCCCCGGGAACCGGGGCGGAGGGCGGGGGGGAAGAGGGAGACGACGAAGGTCCGCTAATGTCTCGATACGTATGTTCTTCGTGTTCTTCGTTTCGCCGCTGGTATGCAGTACGACAACTCGGCGGAAGGAAGGTGTTCCTGCCGGGCGAGCACGAAGGGCGGTAGTCCCGATGGCGGGGGTGGATGGGGGGGGGAGGGGACTCTGATTTACCGAGGCAATCGCTCTTTATTTCTCTCCAGGCGGCCCTCCCGTCCACCCCAACCTCGATAGATATCGCCTTGTAATAGCTTTCCGTTACCTGAATATATCCACCCAGTGAAATTTATCAGATGAAATCGGTGGAATCTACGGAAGCAGAAGGCATCTTGTGCCAATGACGCTTAACGTTGTTGCGTCTTATATACCTGTACATATGTTATTACATGTTCTATTGTGATGTAACACATAGATATATCGCAACAGACGCTACGTTTCAGAGAGAGAGAGAGAGAGAGAGAGAGAGAGAGAATTTAGATATCATACAATACAATTATTTTCATACATACGATATGGTATACATAAAAATTGAGTCTCATATATAATTTATCATAGAGATATTTGACAATATACTTGTATCTATTTTTATATTTAGATATCCTTTTCATAAAGTCATGAAGAATTATATTGTATTTCTCAAATACTTTTCTTAATATCTCATATAATCTATGAATCAAATTCATTGTTTCTTTTAAGTAAAATTTTTACTTAAATAATATTACATAATTAATATAAATAATTACATAAATTAATTGACAGAATTTAAATTATGCTTTACACGCGTGTAATGGAAATATTATTTATAAATAAAATTTAAACAATGTAATCTGAAAAATATTCTTAATTTTCGAAAGCGACAGAGGAAAATAAATCCTCGATCCTTGTTAATTATATAGCAGATAGACTACTTGACTTCAATCCATCGTCGTCCGAGGGCAGCACGCTGCAGAATCCTGAATCCTTCGCTTTAAAGCTCCTTGTACCTGGATTAAAATCATTCTCTTCTCACATCAAGCATAGCTATACATTTTAATTTTTCTTTCTTTGTTATTACATTAGCGTCTTGCATTATTTTATGTTACGATAGAATCATTGTTTAGGACTTGTACGTTGCATTTTTTACACGGACATAATAGTCGTAATTTCCGGAAGGAGAAACCATACTACTTTATATCCGATATCAAGAATATTATCGTTCGAGTACAGCTACGATTAATGTCTCAATCACTAAAAATGGTAGAGAAAGAGCAGATCGAGACAAACGTAGCGCAGAGGAGAGAGGATGAGATTTCGAGTTATCGCTCGTGAATGGATTTATGGACTCTCCCGCGGCATCAAGAGCCAAAAGTCCGTTTCCCTTCGTCCCCTTTCCTTTTCCGTTCGGCTGCGGGGCAGCCCCCATTTCTTTCTTCCTGCACCCTGTCTGCTCGCCCGAGCATCGAGTCTCTCACGGATTCTCGATGCAGCCCAGATGCGGCCGCAGCTGCCATTGTTCCGGCGATCGTTATCCGAGCTCGCGGCTCCGAGCAAAAGTTACCACACTCTATCTGGAATCTCAATTAATGCCACCGCCCTTATCGCGAGATCATCCCCTTATTATCGACGAGCCGCCCCCGTTCTTACGCAGCTCCTGCGGAATTTATCGCTGCCCCTTCCCTCTTTCCCCTCCCCGCCCCCCTCCACCCCGCCATTCGTCGTCCCTCGGAGAGTGCTTGAAGAAGAAGCACGCACTTATGGAAAACCGAAATCAGTGATCCCGATAACGAGAACGATTCATCGATCGCGGAACGTGCTCGTTAGTTATATTTCGATTGGTCAGCTGTATTATCGTTTTTTCAGTTTAATATACGTATCGTTTGATTTTTTTTTTTTTTTTACTGCCACGTTATATCGACCAGAAATTTTCCAAGAAATTTAGAAAAATTTGTACGAAAATGTCGACTCGCGCTCGCTACGATCGACATAATTGTTTCTACTGAATCAAATAACCGTGATATAATAAAGCATGGTCTCTCGGCAAAAATTGGTATAATAATTATTCTATTCGTATGTCGTATTACGCGCAGCGGAAAGGGATCATTAATTTTTTTTCGCCATACCGATGAGTAAAACAAAAATGTGATGTGAATAGGAGGCGGAATTTCCGCGGGAATTTCGCTCCACGACAAAGCGACCGCGGCGTATTCGCGTCTGCCGGGTGTCGAACACGCAGCCCAGCGTTTCTCTGAATGAAACTAATAACTGAATAACTGATAAAAATCGCTGCCGGCTGTTCGGCTGTATTTTTCGCGGGGCGCGTTTTCGTGCTCACAATGACCAACGGGCCCGGTCTCCGGCGCTCGTTGTAGCGATTTCCTGCTTTTTAGCTGGCTCCGACATATTGCATTCGTTAGCCCGCTAGTTAACCCCCTTCAGCATTGCCGAAACTCGTCGAACCAGGGTTGAGCTGGTCAGTGCCGAATATTTACTCGTCCTCGAAATATCGCGCACATGGGGCGGCAGAAAAATAGCCACCGTTTCGATACTAACAAGCTTTGAATCACCGTGTACAGAGCTTTGCAAATTGGCATCGGATTTTGGAAAGTTATATGGGATTAAATTTTTCAGAACGATCTTTCCTCAACGATAACGTTATTATTTGCGTAATTTTTGATCTTAAAAGTTATCATTATAAAAATTGAGATTCTGTTAATTATATTTTTTATCTATCAAAATCTATCAATTTTTGTTAAAAATTTCCTTCGACTCCAAATTTTCGAAGCAAACTTTCTAGAGTATCGTGTATTTCGATGTGAGAGACACATACAATATTTGTTAATCTGCTGAAAAAAAAAAAAAATGCAAAATTTGCGCGTCCGGCAAAGCGCATACGTACAAGATACATGATAGGACGACTCTTTAGCGTTTATTCGCGCATGTTAATTTTACTCGTTCTACTAATTGCGAACGTGGTTCGTATCAAGTCCACGCGAGCTTCCATAAGCCTTGAAAAATAAATATCTCTCGCTACATCTCGTTATTACACAATTATATTTTCGCGTTGCATATTCGTTGCACGCGGTACCTTCCGCGGACCATGACGCAATCGTCAGCTGCACGTGGTCGGGAGCGGCAAGTTTCTCACATTTTTCACTTCGCGCCTTCCAACGGCACGCTCTCCAGATTCGTCAGAGTTGGCGTTGAGTTAAGTCGATGCAGCACGCTCGTAAAATTTCAGATAAACCCTATCCTTGCTTCTTTTTATATTTCCGCGTAGCATCAAATATTTTATGTCAACTCAATATGTGTCAAGTTAATAATGAAATAAGAAAATTAGAAAAAAATCAGCTGATAAATGATTGCTATTATTTATTGACTATTAGTATTTTAATTTTTATTGTTTAATGTATAATAATGTCACATTTTTAATTTATCGATGCACATATTTCAAGAATATTACGCACAGAAAGCCAAAAGCCTTTATTAGAATTACAAAAATTCGCAAACTAATTCTGTTAGATGCGCGACAGTCGTATAAGTTTCTTTCTCATAGATGTACGTCTTATGTGCGATATAGCCGACAAAATGAACGACCGAGAATCTGTGAGCGTTAATCTTGGGTCAAGCGCGCGGCAAACAATGGATAATGGAAGATGGCGAATTGCGCGCGCGTCTCTTCCCCATAACGCATCGTCGACCTTTCGACAAAATTTATATTCTCGTCGGTAGATAAGGCAAACTTGTGCGAAACGATTCGCGGCAGCCGAACGGAATCAACCCCCCGGTCGACGTATCTTCTCCCCATCTTTCGCGAAATGTTTACTCTACGGTATCGCGATATTTTGCTGAGTCCTCGGAAAAGGGATGATCTTCTACTAATCTGCGCTTCCGCGTCCACGTTTATTATATTGATCGATTGTTCGAACGAATCGTACACCGTACGCTTTTTAACGCCAATTAATCTGGCGTTAATGAATTTTCCTTATTTTTTTTTTACACTTATAAATAAAAATATAATTTCTCTAAAAGAAATTTAGAAGAAAGAGTAAATATAAGCTATGTTTAACTAATCGTTTAATTTCTATATTAATTAATGACTGGGGCTTTTGAGACAGAGATAGTTTTTTTTCTTGTTTTTCTGGATTTATTTTTATCATATTTTTAATTTTCTTTCGCTTTTAGAATTTATATATATATTTTTTTTTATTAAGTTCTATGTTTCTTAATATTACTGTTCCACTTGTACATTTAGTTAACCGTATGAGAATGCAAAGACCGTGATCTTCAAAGTTTATCTATATCGCGAAGGGGGTTAATTGATCAAGTCCCTTCGTCGCGTCCATATCTCTGACGAAGGGCTGACGTCACCTCGTCCGCAGCCCTGGCGATCCTGATTAGCATTAACGATTCATAGACCCGGGACTAACTAGGGTCGTCCTACGACCTATCGCCATCTTCACCGTCTCCTTCTCGTTCTCCTAGATCTCTACCTACCTACCACTAGTTATCACGCCTGCCAACAAGGAGGTTATCTTTCAAGTTCGGCGATTGACTCGATTTGCACAATGTTTGTCCGTTACGAACTATTAGTATGAGTTGTCTCGACCACAGCAACGCCATCGTTTATAAGAACGTTTTCTGCTGTCATTTGAGAGATGTAGTCTTTTTTATTAGAGAGGCTAATATAATATAATTTTAAAATAATATGTAATAGTTATAAGTCTGATTATATTTGGATTAATTGTTAAAACATCGCAAATATAGCTAAAAAAGAGTATCCGAAATAGGTAGAGAGAGAATGAGAAAGGGGTACCGAGTTCTTTGTCTTCGCGAGGGCAACATATCAAGCGATGCAATAGCGTGGCGGTTTTCGACGAGGGGCACGTTATTACAGAAGACTGGGGGTTCTCGAGGTCTTCCGATGTCCTGCAACGGTCAGCCGGATCTCTGGGGAGGTCCTTCGAATTTTCCAGTCGACGGAGGGAAGCTTGTCGGCCAAGTTGCATATTACCATTTCTCGATTCGACGTGCGAGAGGTCGGTGCGTGCGTGTGGACACGTCGCCACGCTCGCGCACTCCCGTGTCACTGCGTACACTCGGTGTTGGTCCCTTTGGCATTAGACAAGGGTATCGGGGATGTTCGGGGATGCTCGTTGTGATTGGTGTGGGTCGGACTGACCATTTGAATACACGGCACTGTAATCACGACCGTGCTCCCTCTCTCTTTCTAACTCACTTTCTCGCAGCCGTCCTCCCCGCAGGCCTGTGACACTCCTTGCCCGTCGCGTACAGTCATCGCACTTCCTCATCCCCCTCCTCCTCCTCCTCGTTCCTCTCCCTCCCGTCCTGACGCGCGTGGCTGTCCGGGGAATACCTCCAGATTACTACCACCGGTGAGCGTCCTCCCATTCGTTTCCATCGTCGCCTGACCAGTCCTCCTGGACGAGAACGGTATTGTGCCGAGTATCCAGATTGAAGTTAGGGAGATATATCGGCGGGGGATGTTCATTTCAGAAGCGACTCTCTCCATCTTTCGCCAAGTTTACTCGACTATAACGATTTCGTTAAAATTCTAATAATATATATTATTTCTATGCTCTAATAAAAGATAAACTTGAACGATTTTTGGTATTTAGAAAAATCTGAAGCGCTCTTTTTTTTTTGCGCTTTTATACTTTCGAAATGTCATGCTGATGACAAATTGTGATTACGTTTAAAAAATATCTTTCAAATTTTTACTTATAGACGAACGACGCGCGTTCGTCCTATCGTTACGCCGATAATCGAGTATGCGTAGGACACTTTCGCGTGCCCTAGGAGGGAAATTATCCAGGAGACGTCTCGTCGGATTTCTCTCGTTACCGCCTCGTTCCGGACGTGAAAACGCTCGCGTAACCAGTTCCGCATTTGCATGTTCACCGCTCGGAGGCAGAGATGGGTTGGCTGGTGGCGCGGATGCTGCGAGCCAGCACTATCGCCGTCGTCAAAAAGCGTCTCACATCCATTTTAATGAATCCTTCTCGAGGATAAAGGGAAACGGGAAAGAGAGTACGAGGGATACATGTAGAGAGATACGAGACAATGCAATTTTTATTGATAATATTCCGAGGTCATCTTTATCTTCAATAGAAGCATATACAAATTACGTGATGTAATATCTTAGAACGAAACAGAGAGCTAATGTTGGTACGCAAGTCGTAAACTAATATATATATATATATATATATATATCTGTTTTTTTAATTTTTGAAATGTTTGTTTTTATTTATGTTTTTAGTTTTAAAATATTAATGTATATCTAAGCAATATTTTATGACAATATTCTTTTATATTGTCGTGTCGTGTAAAGAAAGAAAGTAGATATGCAAGCCGCATAAAAATGAGAAAGTAAGTGCGGGAAGAGAAGCGCGCAAGATACATAGATGTCATTAAACTCTCAAATGCGTTGCACACAACTACATTTCCGTATTCGTCATGTACCCGGGTTACTTAGCCTAAACATTTGCTCGGCGCTTCACCTGCTAGAAGCCTAACCCTTTGCTATTTCATTAAATTAGGAGAAGCCTGTCTGGTCGGTTAGTTGGTTGGTTCGTTCGCTGCCGCGATCTCTATCTCACTCTCCCTCTCTCTTCTCCTCGCACGCTGCTGGATTCGCGAAACCGCTGAAAACTTTCGCTTTTACCGTCATTTTATAATTCATGATATCGTCCTGTCGCTTCGATGTAATGCGGGTCTTGTTTCGTACCGTCGGTGGCGAGTAAAGAGGGTCTCTTCGTGCCGTCGTTCTCGTCCTGTTGGCAGGTCCTTGCACTCGCCTAGCGCGATCGAGCGCTTTTTGCCTTAAACGTTCATATAAATCACGCACTTTATTATTGGTAGCAAGAAAATCGTGGATCGACGATAATTGCGCAGAAGATTCATTTTACCTTCATTGTAACTTTGAGACTTGGATCAAAGAAAGCGTAAGAAAGAAAATTCGTGTTTCGGAGGATTCTTGGGTTCAAATCGCTTGAATAAATTGTTTTACTTATCTATGATGCTTTTATCGGTATCATAACTATATATTATACAAAAATTATTGATTTTTTCTCAATTATCTGTTGACTTGATATATAAAGAGGTATATACATTTTTTTATATTGATATATTATTAATAACTTTTATCCATCGTGCAAATTTATACGATCTTTTCATCAAAAGTCTGATGTATCGACCAAAAAGTATTTTCTAAAGTGTAACACCGTGTTAGGCCGAGAGAGCATTTGCCATTGCACGCTCAATACCTTAATTGGAATAAGTCCAAAGTTGTATCCCATTACGTCTAAGCATGCTGTCCCGCTACCCCATCTTTGCTTCACTATAATACATACTCTATCGCGTTGTCTGCCTTATGTGCGATGTACTTTCTGCTTCTGTCTCTCTTTCTCACTTCTCCGCCATAAAGCGTCCCTTGGACCACCCCTTGATTATTCTTCATTGGCGTAGAGACTAATTAATATGACACTTTTATTCTTTATTTTCATTGCGATATTGTAATAGATTTATGAAATTATCTTTAAAGTTGTCGATAATTGGCGAACAACAAATTCTTCTGAAAAATCTATTTTTATTACAATTATTGTATATCTGTGCTTCATCAATTTTCCTGCGCAGAGCGTAATAATTTTTAATAACTTTTTTATTTTAATAAATGTCATCTTTTTTTTTCTTCTTTTTTTTTGAGAAAGCGAAAGAGAGATATATAATATAGATTCTAAATTTTGACACATAAATTTCATCCAACATTCAAGTATCGCGTTGATCGTCTTAGGACGACGGATGTTACGCCACTGGCGAAGGGTTGAGATCGACCGTCGGTGGGTGTCTCCTCTCTTTATCTCCTTGCACAGATTTTAATATAAATTATAATCTAATGTCGTTTCTTAATACCTTTCCACCCCCGACAAACGACGAAGACGCCGCCGCCGCCGCCACCGGTTTCTCCGGACCCCAAAACGTCGAGGTCATTATTAGGGATTTCTCATTATGCGATCAATCATTCTCAGGGATCGCGAAGCTAATTTCTTGCGTCAATTAATATTGCGATAGCGGCCATCGACGAAGAGAAAACGTCGACAGCATTCCTTTCCTGCCTTACGACCGGCATCGTTCCTCATTTTCGTATCATTTAACATTCAATAGGACATCTCGCTTAACGTTGCAATCATGCTTGCTTTTCGCGAGTCGTCAAGAAACTGCCAAATAATTGCGAAATCATATATCATGTATGGTGCGTTTACTTTAAAAGAGACAATTATCATTAATTTAGATCGCGTAATAATAATATTTATTTTGTAAAGTCTTTGATTTTTATATGCTTTATACTCTTCGACATATAAAAAGGTGAACTTTAATTATATATTAATTATATTCTGAATTGAAAATTATGGATTATAATAGATCTTATATAAAGATTCCGGGAGAAACATTTTCGTTTACTTAACTAATTGTGCGTGAAAATAAACTCTGCTCGTGAAAAAATGTACAAGGGGGAAATTACACTTTTATTTAATTTTTAAATAAGCGAACGGAAATGTCAATTGATCAAAATGCGACAGGCCAGATACGTAGATCGAACTGGACTAAGACATGCGACTGGCGGCGCCCCCGAGACAATAAAAATTGCAGACGAGATCGCGAAGGTTGATCTCAGAAAAAGCCTCGTCGATGCCTCGAGGTCGTACGTAGAGTGAGAGTTAAGATAGAGAGCAAACCGATGGATTTATGCCTCGGACCACGAGGCATCATCGTTCTTTCTCCGATGGATATATGGGACTGTATACGCGCCTCCTGCGCATCTCTTCTTCTTTTCTTTCTTTCTTTCTTTCTTTCCTTCTCCCTTCCTCTTTCTCTCTATTTCTTCCCCTATCAATATTTACCCTCGTACGCAACGCCTTGGGTTCCCGTATTTACGAACAAATACGCGTATACAGATATATAAACGTGTCGTCCGTGTTTGCCTTCTTATATCTGCCTGTATCTTGCGCTGGTCGCCCCTAAAAGCTACCGTCGAACGCCCCTAAAATCAGATCAGTAACCCCTTTGGCAAACTTCAACTTCGATGAGCCCGCTGTAAGATATCTTGATGCTCCGATGACTTCATCATGCTTTACTGAAGCAATTATTTTTATTTCGTGATTGCATTTGAAAGATAATAATTGAACATGCAAAAGGCAAACATATTCTTGACAATAAGTAATATAAATAACTATTAGCAACTCGAGCGACAATAATTTGACAGCATTTGACACGTTAAAAAATATTTATAAGATCTTTTTACAGAGAAAGCATCATGTTTATTATTCATTTCTTTAACGGCGAATTCTCTAGTAGAATATCCGGATGATTCTCTCTCCGCTCTTGCGGGGGGAGGTTCGGAAAGTCCGGGAGTTGCGTCTCCGTGGAAAGGGGATCTGACGGGGTGGCAAGCGAACTTTGGACTTTGAACTTTGCCGCTCGAGTGACCTCGCGGCCGTTTTATTTCACTTTCGGCCATTAACATACTTTGCTCCAGGATTTTTCCTACTTTCGCGCAAAGTACTAGTGCCTGCATACTTACCGTTTCACCGTCTTGCGGTTCTCCTTTACCCAACAATCGGCTAGGGTGCAAAAACGTGAAGATTTCAAATCTTCACTTTTAAAATGAAATACTTCATAACTATATGTTTTCATAAAATTATTTGAGAAACGTATAATATTTGTTTACGTAATAAGTGCCATGTACAATATCGCTATCTTCATTGTTACGTGTCAAGTATATTTTAACGATTTATCGATACGTTAGAGAAACAAAATCGATTTGCCTTTAAACTATTGTGATGTACTATTAAGGGAGACGCATCGCGAATCGTTCTCAAACAGCGGATTATCGGGAGTAATTACGCGTCAGACAAATACTCTACTTTCGACTCGGAGTGGATCCCTTCTGGCTGTCGTTCCGGTGTCGGCTATAATTCCGGAGAGTACCGTCGTTTATTGTTCGCGATAGCTCGGAAACAGAAGCGGGGCGCAAAAAGACGAAGCGAGAATCCGGCGGTATCCCGAAGAAAGGACGCGGCGATCGCGCGAAACGGGGAGAGAGAGAGAGAGAGAGAGAGCAAAAAGGGAAAGAAGCCAGCGCGGCTTGTAGGAAAGCTCTTTCCTGGACAACGACGATGGGGAGAGCTGCTTTTTCCTCCCTGGACACGGAGCCATGTATGGACCCCGCGACCATCTACGAGACGACGCCGGCGTCGTCCTTCTCATCGGCAAAAAGTAAATCGGCGAAAGTAAGCCTATCGTGGGAGGCGTGGAACGCGGAGCTTTTCCCGAGTGTGTCTCGCCGACGAGCTTTCAGCGAGAGTGGGGCCGCCACGCTTGCGCGTGGACGTTTCCGGCAAGAGGAGGAACGACAAGGATGCCGCGGCAAGTGAAAGAGAGACGGGAGAGCTCTCTAGAATTTCGAGGGTAGGACGCGAGCGCGGGGAGGGATGAAAACGTTACCGGGGCAGGACGTTCCAACACTCCTCTTCGAGGTTTGCGAACGCGAGGATGTTTCATACGCGATCGTCGCTGTCGCGTTTGAGTACATTTTAGGTATTATTGATATAGCGATGTAAAAAATCGCGCGCATCTCTTTATATCGCATCGTGTCGAATATATCGAGGCTGCTCTCTTTTTTAATATTGTATAATTGCTTTTATAGAATTATAAAAATCAATTCAAGTTACATGGATATGTATATCGTGATACATTGTAAAGTACCATATTTAATAATAATTGTACATAACTTTATTAATAATTGATTTATATAAGAGTATCGCGAGAAAATTATTTATTATTTATCGTTATTAACGATTAACGATATTAGTTTCGAATCTGCCTTTTAAATTCTTACGATACTAGTTCCCTAAAGTTTTTATTCAGTTTCTTAATTTATATACATCTTTAAAGGATTAATTATCATGGAGAGAAAGTTATGGCATTCTGCATTTACTTTTACTTTCGCTTTGCTAGCTAATATAGTTTCAAAAGTATTAGGTAAACACTGTTAGACGACAATATCAGGACGGCCGTAAACATGCTCGTTAACGAGATAGCCGGTTGTAAGTTAAATCATTTAGGAAACTTCGATCACGTAGAGTCAAAGTAAATATCGCAATTGTTCATCAAGATATCAGAAGCACCGCATTGGATAGAAAAATATCCGTCAACATTATTGTGTCACGATTATGATTACGATTATGATCACGTGAGTGATTTATGAAAATTTATTACAATCAAACAAAAGCCGCGTGGGCGTCACAATGGGGAATGATCGAAATGGGTAATGACGTAAAAGATCGAGAGGCGAAAAAGTTGATGCGAACTAAGAAATTTATCGCAATAACGCAATTATCTTGTATTCGTCGATTCTTTCCAAATACGACGATAATCCGTGTTGTTTTTAGAAGTTAATGCGAAATTTTGAGTTATCGTCATAATATGAAGTATTTATATGTGCAATACATACGCGTTAATAAACAATCGTGCACAACAATTCTCACACTGTAATAACAAAGTTTCAAATTTACATTATGAATAAATGGAAGAGAAATATGACGAGACAAAATTATTTATTTATTTTGTGTGCCGTATGTGCGTGTGATAATATTACAATTTTCAATTTAGGACTGTTATCTTCTGGTACCGGTTGGGTATTTTTCTTTAACGACATGGTCATACAAATATTATGACCTATATATATTTAGTAAACAACAGTTTTTCATATCGGTGCATATTAATTGTAGGTGCGCGTGCATAAACGTATCGCATTGTATATTTCTAATACTGATCTTTCCTATGTCTAGTAAGACAAAAAATAAAAATGCATATATATATATGTCTTGGAATTAGAACGACCTACATCTTCTTATGGCTTGAATGTAAAAGGAAGAAAGTGTCATATGCTCGCTCGTTTCTATCTTTGCATTGTGAAATGGCGCTTAATTGTTTCAGTTGCAAGGTACCGATACATTATTTCCCGATTACAAGACAGTTTTAGGTTTTGCTGATGCGACGATTTTATTGCCGCGCTTTCCTCTAGTCGCGCTCGCGTCTCTTCTCGCATTATTCGGTGTGAATTTGAGATTAAATTTTCGATTTTTGCCTCCCTCTCCCTCGTCTTTTCGCATCTGGCCGACACTCTATCCTCGGACAACTTTGGAAGGAAGCTGGAAGGAGTAAAAGTTGCCGACGGTTGGCGGAAAGAAAGATAGAGAGGCGAAGCGAGAAGAACTACTTCATTGGTGGAACTTAATTCACTTAATAGATTCTAAATGGAGTAACTCCGATCTGGCAAGACTCGGCCGTTTCTTAAGCGTCGGAATAAAAAGTTCCTGTCCCGGTGAGAACGGAGACAGCCGACGCACTTTAAAGATAGGCCACGATCAGCAAAGTGAAAGTGACCAATGGAAACAACTTTGAGAACGCGTCAAAAATAATTGACACGATCATGACAGTTAAACAGGATAATTTTAAAGAGAATTTAGTTTAATATATATATATATATTAGGTGTACAACTTTGCTTTCGCCGTTTTCCTATAGATGGCTTTAGCGGTAAGAAGTGGTCGAAATAAATAAATCATAGACGTCATGCAATAAACTTGGGCATCTGTCAAAAATAACCCCATAGAAACATTAGTCGATTTGTGTCCGCGTCATAAAATTATTCTCGATTGAAAATGTCAGTTTACGAGCCAAATTCTCGTCATTTGCGGGAGGTTTTAATTTTCCGCTTCAATATGAAGAAATCTGCGGCTGAGGCTCATCGAATGCTCTCAAATACTTATGGTGAAGCCGCTATTAGTGAAAGAACGTGTCGCGAGTGGTTTCAACGCTTCAAGAACGGTGATTTTCACGTCGATAACCGGCATAGCGGTGGAAGAGAGGTTTTCGAAGATGCAGAATTGGAGGCATTACTTAACGAAGACTCGAGTCAAAGTGAAAAAGAATTGGCACGATCATTGGGAGTGACTCAACAAGCAATTTTAAAATGTATAACCAGTTTTTTACAATAAAGCCTCGAATTTTGGAAAAAAAACGGAGGAAGCAAAATTGTACACCTGATATATTTGGGGATGTCTTTTTTTGTATGTACTACAACAATCATATTTTTTATCGTGAATTATACTTCCGATTAAGATCTCATTCATATGGCATGTAGTGAGAGATAAATGGATCGGTAAAAAAATTAAGATTGCGATTAAATACATTTAAATTTTATGGATTGTATAACTTTTTGTTACAGTCGTGCGTACGATCGCAAAGTTACATGACAATCAATACAGAATATTGCTACAATCGCGGTCAGACAAGCGAATGGAAAATGAGAAGAAAAAAAACGCGTTTCACTTTCACGTGGATGGACGAGGTACGTTAAAAAAATTAGATGACAATCTGGATCGAATATTTGTTATATTACATACTTTCGTAACTGCTGCGGGGTTTGTCCGACGTTTGCTTTTGATGCTTTTGAGTTGGTTGAAGTGCCGGCTCGTGGTATTGGTTGCGCTGGTTCGAGGGAGCCGGCCAAAGAGAAACGCATCGGTCTCCGGTAGCTAATTTATGACTTCGGAGGTGAATTTTGTGCAGGAAACACATCAAAGTTCAGTAGCGGTCAATGCAATTCACGCATATATACACACACGCGTGTACGGGACGAGAAGAGGATGCTATGTCTGCGCGAGAGAAAGAGAGATAGGTTAAAAGATGAGGGAGAGGTAGATGAGAGGGAGAGGGAGAGGGAGAGAGAGAGAGAGAGAGGAAGCGAGTATGGAGCTTCACGGACGGTAAAGCAACCACGGGCCGCGCTCTAACTACGTTAAAAGTTTTAATATTAGTTTAGTCGACGGCCACGGTAGATTGAGACGTAATTCCAGGTAATACCACGGTTCTACGAGCTACTTCCAGCTAATACCGAACGAAACGCGTTCTACAAAGGACCCTCTAGTCTCCCTCCCCCCTCCCCCCTCCACCCCCGCGCTCCTTAATCTGCATTAAACTCGACGTTCGGTAGCCCATCGTCTACTCGTCGGCTGCGAACGAGCCCCGTCATTCACCATCGTACGGTATCTTCGATTTTTACGCGTAAGATTCAGAGAAACCGTTGATCCCTCTCCTCTCTCCCTCTGTCACTCGATCGGCGCAATCCCGCGATTCGCTCGCAGCGATTTCAATGACACTATCGAAGAACACGTTCGCTTCTTCAACTGGACGTTCCGTAACGCCGTTAAGTTTGAGAATTGGAAAAGGTATAAGATTTAACGGATATATATTTATATACGTAGCGTCAGCGCAATGCGGATTATTTTTCGCTACGAAGTGATCTCGTGAGATGGACAAGTCCGATATCAGATTTATGTCGAGGCGCCCTTTATCCTGGTTTCCAAAGCTTTGTTTGTGAGAGACATTCCGGAACAACGTTAGCGCGTGAAGTCAATACAGACGGCGATAACTATTTATAATATGCTTAAATAATTATTTATACAATATAAACGAAATATGAGATCAGCCGCATCATATTTTACAGTCGGCCGAATAGCTCCGAAACAGCTGACTTTGAAAGCTCTCACGCTAGCGTGTATATATTCCGCTTATTCGGGAAATCAATTTACTAGGGGGGAAAAAAAAAATAAAACCGAGGTTACGCGGGAGAAAGCGGCTTGCAGTTAACGGACGATCGGAGAATGCAATATTTTTGATAAGCATTCAAGAATGTAGTCGTATATATATAATTTTACATCTTTTTAGGAATATATTGTTTTATACGTACGAAGATCGGTGGTTAAATTTAAATGCGACAAATTGTGTGATATCTTTTTATTATACAAATTCTTCTCTCTCCTACTTTCTTTTTCTATTCTTCGGCCATGTGTTTGTTTATCATCGCTGTCTAAAGGTCGCTTCATTTCGACTGCGTACATCGTGACACCGTGACGTTTCTCCTAAGATCACGGAGCGCCGGCTGCTGCAGTTTACGCGCACCTCGAGCAGAGAGATTTACCCTCGTTGCCGGTAATTGAGCGAGGCGAAGGGTTCCGGCGCTTCCGAGTTCTCGTAATTTCTTGTCACACGACGGACGTTTTGGAGCGAAGGCTGCGGGAAGGCGCGCGGAGCGAGCGAGCGAGCGAGCGAGCGAGCGAGGGAATAGGAAAAAATGCACCTGCGACGGGTAATAATTTGTGCCGTCCAAGCTGCGACGGTGGTCCCTGGGTGAGGGATGACAGGGGCAGCAGGGTGGTGGAGGAGGAGAAAGAGGGGAGAGGGTGGTTTTGCGGAGAAAGGGGAAGAGGATGGAAAAGGAAATAACTCGGAGGTGGACCACGCGTTTTGCTTGGAACCTCGTCTCCGTACTAGCAAAATCGTACTACGCCCTATCTTTCTCCCCCCCCCCCCCCCTCCTGCGCCCCTTCTCTCTCTCTCTCTCTCTCCTCTCTTCCATTCTCGGTTGCTCCCCCTCCTCCCTCGTCTCTCCTCGTTCTCTTCTCATCTCTCTATGTCTCTCTCTCTCTCTCTCTCTCCCGCAGAGACGAGTCGATGCGTGCGTACGAACACAAGCGAGAAAAGTTTTACTCTCACCGATACTGATGCACGTCCAACGTCGCACATCCAACCCTGTCTCTCTTTCGCTCACCTCTCTTCTCACACTCGCTTCTCTCCTCCTCTCTAATCTAACTCCTCGCAAACGCGCGCACAAGCGCGTATCGGTGCTGTTCAACGTCGGCGGTCTCCTCCTCACCAATACCAGTTTGAAATCCTCCTCCGGCTCCTTCCATCTACCCCTCTTTCCGCTTTCTCCTCCTCCTCCACCTCCTCTTTCTCTTCCCTCCGCTGTCCTCCTCTTGACGGTGGTGTTGTACGACCTCTCGGGGTTGCTCGTGGAAAATCGGCGCTCTTCGTCGACGTCGCGGCGCGGACGGTTCGGACGGACCTCGTAGGGCTGCCTAACGTCGATCACGGTTGTCTACGTCTCCTCTTTTGAGCTTCCTCGACGCGTCTTCCGGCATCAGGATCGCGATAAACGCAGAGGAGATCAAACGGTGCCCTAGAATTGTACGAGAGAAGTAATCTTTCGCGGTAACCCAGGAGGCTCCCGATATCTGTACGATCATCGATTGACGTGGAAGATCTCCCGCTCATCAACGCGGAGTGAGTACTAAGAAACGCTGAAAAATCTCTCTTCAACTTGGCGCAATCTCGAATCTCCTCGCGAGTTTTGGTAGAACTTTGAATTTACATTTATATTTTCAAAGAGAAACGCCGGAAAAGTCTCTTTCGAAATTATATATATATAACAAATTATAATCCTTTTTTAACATAGATACTTCTTCATCGTCAGTATAAAGTTTTTATTATTTTTTTTCTCCATCTATACGATATTCATAATATCAAAGTAGCGACTGTCACATATCTTCGATATATCTTCCACGATAGTCTCAACTCGCAATATTTATAAACAATTTTCTTTCTCTACTCATTCTACAATAACGCAATCTCACGTGTGCTTCGTGGTTTCTTCAATCAATTATCGAATACATATTCGCATCATATTTGCATCCTAATTCGCGTTGCCTCGCCAACGCGTCTGAAAAACGAGAACGGTGTGACTTCGCGGCCGTGGCGGCGAATTTACAGGGTAGGCTCGAGGTGTGCGCGGGCGTGTACTTGGAATTTGGTTTTAGCCAAAGTTTCCAAGGTGAACCGGTTGTGCGCGAAGTGCGCGCATCTGCGAGGGTATACACCTCACAAGGGGGGTTGAATGAGGATCGAGAGAGCGGTTGGGGGGGGGAGGGGGGGGGTCTCTGTCGGGAACTTTGTTCTTGTTCTTGCGAGGAACTTCGGCCCACCTTCCTATGTTTCCCCTTGTCCCCCTTTCGTGCCCCCTCGCGTCTTCGTGCCATTGAACAAACTAGTCCGCTTCGACGATAGTTACTTCTTTCTTGTTACGCGGCTACCGAGTTTCGCGCCGACACGCCGCTTAAGGAAGGTTGTGGTGAACTTGGTACCCTCCGTGTTCTCGACCCCTACCTCTCACTCTCCATTTCGGTCGCGAAGGATCATCGGGATTCGGGGTTAACGGCAGTCGCCTTGTCCGCGTCGTCTTTCCGACGATGGAATCGACAAAGGCCATGATATCAGCGAATACGGCGACAGTTTGCTGATACAGCGAAATCAATGCTGTTTTCGGGCAATCGTGGCGGGAATTCTTGTTAGATATCTATATCAGAGTACTCTCTTCTCTCTAATAGTTTCCGTTCTTCATTAGCGAAGGAGCGATCGACGCTGGATACCTTGGTGAACGCTTTCTTTCAAAATTGTTGTAAAAATCTTGTTTGTATTCTTGCGCCACTTTATATATTTGTTTAATTTACAGCTAAGTATGATAAAAAAATATTAGGATTTTTTTGACCTTAAACATTAAAAAACAAGAGGATAGGATATAGTTCGACGTTTTTTTATACATTTTAAATATTGATTCTATTAAATTTTTCAATAATCATTGTTAACTTAAAACATGCTTTCTATTTCTTATAACATTTATTATTTATATTATTTTTGTACGAGATATAGAGATGTAATTTGCTAACAAGATTTAAAGAGAAGTAAAGAGATGCGCTTTAAAATTAATTTCTAGCAAGCCGTTTGAAAATAATCAATTGTTATTATTCATGAGCTTACATAATGCTATCAAATCTTTAAGATTTAACACAGAATTTTCGGATGTTGTACAATATACTGGCGGATATAAACATCTCGGCATTTATAAGAGCATCAAGCTGTTTCTTTAGTTAGGCAGTTATCGTTACGGTATCAAAGAGAAACATTTATTGGCGAGCAGTTACTTAGTTCATCTTGAAAGTCGTCAAGTTTTGATAATTAAATTAGTTTTGAAGAATTCTTCGAGACAGAAAATGTCATCTTCGCGACGAATGAGAGAGAAAGAGACAAAGGGGGAGAGAGATCGAGCGCTAAACGGGAAGGGGGAGAGAATACGAGAGGAGAGAAGAGAGAGAGAGAGAGAGAGAGAGAGAGAGAGAGAGAGAGAGAATGAGTTGGTAGGGGAATTGTTACCCGAAGTTTAAACTTGGTTGTCGACTGCCGTTAACAAGGTTTGCCATGGGGCTGGTTCAGTAGTGTCTAAGTCTCGGGGTGTGCCACATCTCGCGCTTAGAGACGCTCGTCTTCGTCGTATTCGAAAGCGGTAAACTGGTCGATCACGCGGCTTCGTTATTTTTTCGCCCGGGTGTCGCGACACCGTTCTTGAACAAACGATTTCGACGATAGTAGCGGCAGTCGTTTCTCCTGACTTGGTCCAGGAAGTAAACTCTCAGAGTGTGGAAAGATCGAGATTATAGTGATCGCGAGGGACTTACAAAGGAAACAAGCGTAAGATCCTGTTCGGACGCCGTATTGGAATCTATGGGCAAATCGTGTATCATGTAGGTATTTGGCATTACTTATACATGTAGAAATATCTAAATATCGGAGGATGTGGTTTTGAGGATAAAGTTTTTGATCCATTATCTTATTAAAAGCATCGTGAGAATAGTGACTGATACGGACTCAAGTGAATAATCTGCAAGGAAATATTAATTCGGGATATTTTATCCGACTTACACATTTTTATATTACAATATTTTCTAATTATTAAGTGTGTGTGTGTGTGTGTCCGCTATTTTAAATTAATTTATATCCGAAACATATATTCGCAATTTCTGTTGGAAAAAAAAAAAAAAAAAATAAAAATAAAATAAAATTTATACAATCATTATTATCAAAACTTTTCTCTCAATTTTGATATATTTTGATATTTCGTATAAGTTTGCGTGAGTCTTGCAAGTAATAAGAATATAAAAATAAATTATTCTCAGGCAGAGAGGTCGCATTCGAAACTGTTTTTCGATCAAGGGATGAACCGGGTCGGGTATCACGATATCGAAACAATGCACTCGCTTCGTTAATAAAGGTCGGTTAGAAGAAGATTCTCAAGTTGGATGCAGGGGTAGAATTTAGGCGCAAGAGTCGTAGCCCGACGCGGCCACCGTGGTTAAAGCAACCCCGCGTTCGCTGATTATATCGATTTGAAGCCCACACCTAACGGAATTACGTTGAAAATTGCCTTAACCTCGCACAACCTTAAAGCCACACGGGAAAGAGATTCAGCTTTCGCTGATTGAAGACGCTTCAAGGTTTGTAATATTGATTAATTTACATCTCATGATATTCTAAAGGATTCGGTAGAGATCTGTCTTTTAATGTATAACGATTTATATTGAGAGGCGAGACGATTAAACATGTCAAGTTGAACGATTTGGCGATTATGAAGTAAATTATCAGTAATTCAGTTCCTTGGTCTTAATTAATTGAAGAAAATAAGAAGCAATTTAAATGAGACAATCAACGTGTTATACAATATATATCTCACTTCTCTCCTACGTTTATGATCAAGTAACGCAAGTTGGCGTGTGCATTACAACGCTCGCGCGTATGACATTTATCATAAGCAACGTGTCACGGGCGTGATTAATTGCTTAACGTCAGCAAGTTGAACCACGTACGGACGATGGCTTAATTAATGAATAATTAATTATACGTATATTTAGGTAATTTTCCCGCGATCAATTATTTTAACTTTCTACTCGCTTCACTTCTCATGACGATCGTCATTGCAACTAGTTAGTTCTCAATTAAACCGCGTGAAATATCTTTTGCAGACTCGACGTAATATTGCGCGGTGACGATAGACAATTTTGAAGAATCCGTGACACGGCGATGCTTTTCACAAAAAGTGGTAATAAGCGGTAAATTTTTATCGTTGAGATAAATGCAGCACGATAGAAATGACATTCGGTGCCGTCGGGCGCTTAAACGTCACACGTTCAATCACTCGCGACGAAACAATTGAAGAGAGAAATGCTCCATCGAGATGCAAATCGGTGTAAATTTTTACGAATTGCGCTCATCGACTATCTATCGGCGATATTTTTTTACAGCGAATTTTTTTTTTTTTTATATATTCACCGCGTCATTACGTCAACAACGAGTAACTGATCAGTTTATCGGTATTACGTTATCGATGTGAAATGAATATTATAATAAACGTGCATCAGCTATCGCACCCACGCGCACACACAATTACGTTCTTGTAAAAATTTTAAAATTATAAATTTTATATTATATTTTCTCAGACACATGCGTTTTTCTTTTAATATTTATGTGTATTAATAATTTATGTATATCCGATGTTGTAAGAGGTGCGTTTGTTGATGCTCCAAAGTAAGTTTTTATGATGGAAATAATAACAGTCTACATTTCTTCTCTTTTGAATTGAAATTAAACTTGTATCATTATAGACACTTTTGCGGCTCGATTTTGGCATTTTGCCGTGAAAACTAGTAGTATGACAACTTCAATAAGTTTCTCAAGGTTTTATACAAGAGGGCTAAACACATTGGAATCGCCTCGACTTTTGATTTTAAATTTTATTCCAACGTTTTCACGTATGAATTCCGTGCATCTCGAAATTTTCAGATTACCATTCTGAGATGATGAAAATATCGATTTAATCGATTCAGTAGCGATTTGTAGCTCAGTTTCTTCAACAATTTTCAGTTATCCTGGCGATATAACCGTAGCGGATGCTCGCACGCTAGCGTGATCCAATTTGTCGAAGAATGCGCTATCGCGGGTAACTGCGAGACGGTGCAAGAAGACGATGGAAAGGGTTAGATGGGGCCCGGGGGGAGGGGAGGGAGGGAAAGGGGGTGGCGGAGGGACGACGGTGGCGATGAGGGACGCGAGATGCGGAGGGGGCAGGCAATTAATACGACGCGGAGGCATGCACGTCGGCAGGCAACGCCGAAGGCTCGCTTCATTAGGGCCCGAACGAAGGGTAGAAGGGTTGATTTTTACCTCGAAAATCTTCCTACCGTCGGCTCATTGGTTTCCAATTATCGAAATGCCGTCGCCTTAGGGCATTCTTGCCTTGTCTTCCATTTTCCCTTCTCAACGTTCGTTAAATCTTTAATCGTTGCAAGAGTGCGGTTTCATTTATTGAACAAACATGCCATCGATACTTGCACGTGTATGCAAGAGAGTCCATTTCACCACGAGTTTGTTTGACCGCATCGCCCAATTGCAATCGATTGTACGGAGGCAAAAGATTGATAATCGGATGGCACATTGATGAAATCCGTTTTGAAATGTTTAGATCCTGAGGCATAATCTGAAATGATTTAAAATTATTTCTAAATATTATTCTTGTGTCAATTTATACTGATTCTCGATTATTAAAAATATGCTACACTTTAAAATATATATATATATAGCCTTTTCTGTATCTTATTTTTCTTTACTTTCTTATCATCCATGAAATATATAGCTACAATTTACTGAAAATACAATATATAGAAATCATTTTGACTTAAGTTTTCAATTAATTTCTACAAGAATAATAAAAGATGAATGCACTTTGAGACAGCAAATATTTGACGAAGTTCGTTTTGAGTTGCTCAGCTTTGGGAACTTTATGGAAATTAAGTTTCATCGCAAAAGTATCACGATACACGATTTCATTTTATCAAAATAAATTTCATTATATTTACAAATATAGCTTTTCTCTATTAAATTGCTTCCTGCATTTGCGCGTGAGGAAAAGTAGATTTCTTCCATTTGATGGCGCTCGTTATCTATTCTCGTTTCTCTTTTTGCCTCGTCAATCCCGCGAGTGTAGAAAATAGCGTCGGTTCAATGGCATCTCGCGAGAATCGGACATTCTGTGAGGTCTACGTTATTAAAGCCGTTGTATGTTCGAAACGAGATGGAACCGAAAGCAGCTAAATGCCACATTGAGCATGGATCCCGGCATGGAAGACTCTTGCAGAATTTTCAAAATTCAACGCGGCTGAGAAGGGGGGGGGGAGGGGGAGGGAGAAAGGGAGAGACTTCCTCTATGTATGGAAAAAGGGATTGGGGGAACGGGTGGGACTAGTGAGCCTGGGAATAAAGTCTGGAGATCGGAGTCACCGACGGCTCCAGGAGCCAGTAGGAATCTCGGAATCCCCACGTAGAGTTTCCGCACCTGTTTTCCGGTGCATCGAAAAAGAGGCGGGCGTTCTTACGCGCGGCGACGGACCAGAGGTGAGGTAGCGCGAACGAGAAGAAGAAGAAGCGGCGTGGCGGAGAAGGCGGAAGAGAAGGTAGCCGTGAGGGTGCCGGGCGGAGGAAGATGAGGGGGAAGGAGCGTGAGAAGCGAGAGGTGGATAAGGAGGTGGAACAGGAGGAGGACGACGACAACGACGAGGAGGAGGATGATGACGAAGAAGAAGGACGAGGAGGAAAAGGAGGTGGAGGAGGAGGTAAAGGAGGTAGAAGAGGACGAGAGGGATGGCCGGGGGTGACTAAGCGGGGATAGTCCAATCAGAGCCGAGTACGGGTGGGGCGGAACATTTCCACCCTCTCCCGCGCGTTACCTCCTGCGACCCTCCGCGGCCCTCCTGGTCCTCGGAATGCGCCGGAACCAGCGCTACCTCCGAGCAGGACCACCACCATCCCTATTCAAGCCCCCCCCCTCCCCCCGTCCCGCGACTCCTACTCCACCTTCACCTCCTCCCACGTAACCCTAGCCTTCTCCGGAACCCCCGCGGCTCCTCCTGGCGGCTGCCCAAGACAAGTGCCCGCGAGAGATTCTCACGGCATGAGCGGGGATCGTTACGTACCACCGACGGCGAGGATATCCACGGCCGAGAGGATCTCCGACGATTTCCGCGCGTACGCGACCCTAAACGCCCTTTACACACGCCACGCACGCACGAATTCACGCACTCGCGCAATGCCCGTCGCGGCTGGCAACGGCTGCGCTCGTTCACCCCTTCATCAGGCCGCGATCGCCGAAACGCTGTGATTAAGCGTCTCCATTTCGGAAGAAACGATAACTGGTACCCTTTCAGAATCGCCGCAGTAAGTACACTTATCGGATACTTGACTTTCGATAAATCCTGACCTAGTATTCGTGATTGTTATCGCCTTCGTTTCATAAATCATATATTGCAGATTTAGCCCTCCCTTACACCATATTAAAGTTTTAGTTTGCGTTAAAAATCTTTAAAAAAATCGCTCGCGAGTAATAAATAAATTTCTACAAGAAATTATTTTGTACACGCGTTGCTAAAATTACAAAATAATGATAAAAATATTTATATATTCAAATAATTTATTTTTAACATTAGATTTTTTTGTTCGATCCCATCAATTAAAATATACTTAAGATGATTGAAATGTAGAAGAAACGATACTTAAGAATAATCCACTTGTCCGTATTCGTCAAATTTTTAACTTACTTGGTTTCTTTGCGCAATTACTAATACTCATGATTAGGTCATATATATGTCTAAAATACATATATTATAAATGTATTGTTACAAGATAAAGATATGTGACATTTAAATTAAATTCGAACCGCGCCGTTAAAGGTAAAAGTAGAAAAGAAAACACGAATGAAACGTGGGGGCGGAATAGACGATTTGATTTTTGATTTGTGTGGAATATTTCTTTTCACTACGTGGAATCAATCTGAAGGTGCTCGGCTGCGAAGGGTGATAATAGTGTTTGCGCGTACGGTCGGATAAACACCTGTCCGCTGGTAGAAAGAGAGTAATCGAGTAGAGCCATAAAAGGAGAAGGGAAGTAGCGACTGCGTGTGCACGGATTGCTCGACCGAAACGCGAGTGATTCGATCCCTTCCGAACCATTGCGTTCGATTTGTTTCGCTGAAATATCGCCGTTCAACTTCCGTATAAGCGATAGCATGAGATCTTGGATCGCCCATTTATGTCTCGTCAATACTTTCCCAAATTAAATATATCCTTCTTCGCATCGTCTGTTTATTCCCGAACATCAAGAAGTATTCAGTGATTCTTTGCAAAATATCAGTTTTGATATAATAATTAAATATAACGTGCGGGGTCTCGTTTTACGCGAAGTGCATCATTATCATCATTTTTCAGAAATAAAGATCTTATTTAAAAAAATTATTATATATGCATAATTATCAATGATCAGGATTTGACAATAAAAAATAAACTATTTAAGTGATTCGAGCAAATTTTAAGCAAGCTTTAAAGCAGTAAAAATAAAAGATATCGCGTATGAATTGAAATATTGATGATAATATGTGCATCTGCATTCGTGATAACATTGAATCGCGCTTTCTCATGGACACAATATTCTTGTCAAAGTTAGTTACGTATCACGTAGGAAGACAAAATGGATAGAACGTGGAAATAGGGCGATGAGATTATCTTGGCCAATATAGCGAATGGTTCGGAATGACTGCAATTATCTCGCGGCGCGTGTCCTCGGTACCGATTGGTCGAAGCTATCTAAGTAATAAAGGGAGCCGGAGATCTCGTTAGATACACATACCGTTTGTCATATCTTTATACGATGACATAAACGAGATGAAGAGAGAAGCCTTACTAATGCCGGATTGCATAAAAATGTGAATCAATTTAGTCATTTTGTGAATCAATTTGACATTTTAGACGCGACACATTTTAAAGTTGCATAATAAAAAGTTGTGCGTTCAAGAAATTAATAAAACTCTCGATTTTTAATAAAGGGGATACGCAAAAATAAGCAAGAAAGATGTTTCAAGTGATGTCGCGCAAAATATTATTATAAATATTTCGTATAATTTTTACGAGAGACATAAAATCAGGGAAAGTGCACATATACACGTGCGCATTTCAAAAATAATTATTCGCGACAATTTGAATCACATGGATTATACTGTTGAAAATCTTCAAGATTCTCGCACGTTCCTTTATGCAGCGTTGTAGCGTAGGTTCTTAATGGCTCTTTATGGATCACGACAGACAGGCGTGTGTGTACATTTTCACGAGACAATGTAGGCTATAGCTACGCAGAACTTACCAGAGAAGACGCTTCATCGTGTCGGCTCGCACGTATACATTTATATTTAAGGGGGAGAACGAAACTTTGCTGACAACATGGCCGACACGACTCTGGGCTTTTCTACTCGCCACTCCGTCTCCGTCTCTCTCACTCTCTCTCTCTCTCTCTCTCTCTCTCTCTCTCTCTCTCTTTCTCTCTTTCTCTCTTTCGCTCTCTATTTCTCCTTTCGTCGCCTCTCGCAAGGACAGCCTTTATTCTATTCTCACCGTTTCTGCGCCAGCGAGAACCGCCCACTTGCAACATGCTCCGCGAAGTAATTTTCGAGAAGAAGAGAAAAAAAATCGAGGTCCGTATAGAGAGTCTAACTGCTGCGACGACGCGTTCGTGGATTTTTCTCGGTGAATAAATGCGATTTTGTGCTTAAAATACACTCTGTATTCGAAATATCTTGCAACCTTATTTACGTCGAAGTCGTCAAATATACAAATTTCTCATACTTTATTAAAGAGTCCTCATACCATAGAGAAAGTATAGCGATTGTATATGAGAATAAGTAATTTTTGATTGTGTCAATTTACCTATCATTATTCTAGATAAAAAAAAAAAAAATATTATATCAATTCGGTCTATATTGTTCATTATTTCTATATTTGTTTTAGAAATGTAATGCTATTGTTATTAGGTTTTTTTTTTTTTTTTTTTTTTTTTTGCAATATCGTAAGCAATGCGGGGAAAAAAAGACAGCATGAGATGTCGATTTGTAGGATGTGCTCTTCTAGGAACGAGTCGCGAATCAACGAGTCCGGCAGATTCGCGTCAAGCTATTTGAGCGCAAAGTCACGCGAAGGTGCGACCGCGAAGCACGCAAGCACGTCAACGCGGCATTTCCACGAGCTTTCGCTCGTATACCAGGTATTTGGTTAATCGGGAACGCGAAGGGATTACGCTGTTTGGACAGCCGGCAAGAATAACAGTCCGTAGTCTCGATCAAATAGAACCGTACACACACATAAACATTTCGTATGATGGGATAAATTGAATCACGATCATCGGTTCGTTTCTTCAAACGAACTTTCTTTAAAAAAAGTTGACGCGCGTGATTTTTAATTAATCCTTAACAGGGTAATTTTTTTTTTTTTTTTTTTTTTTTTTTGGAGCATAAACTATATTTTTTATAGTTACAAGAGGAAGTGTTTCTTAAAATGTTATATTAATGATAGAAAGAGAATAATATACTGTGATGGAAAACAATGAGACGGCAGAAAATCGCGGATGTCTCGAACGAGCTTCTTACTACCCGTCATTTTAAACTTAAACGATATTATGATCTAAGGCATCTTCGCTCAATCTCCCGCGGGTCTAATGTACGCAAAGCGGATTGGAGAATCAGAAGAGACGGGCGCGAGAACCAACGTCGTCTTAACGTTACCCTGCAATGATCCGTTGCACATACTGGGCTCTCCGTCCTCTTTCTTCCCGAGCCATCCATGGCCTTTCTCGAAAGTGCCGCGAGAAAGCTATGGGGGCGAGAAAGAGGGAAGAGAAGGAGCGAGTGGAAACTTTTCTTGTGCAAAGTACCACGCGGACTGGCTCGAGGTTATGAAATTCTGATGGCTCATAAAATGTAAGAAAATTTACAGACTTTGCCATCTTTCTCTCTCTCTCTCTCTCTCGTCTTCTTTTGCTTCTCTGTCTTCCGGCTTGCCTGCGTCCTTTCGCGTTTTCCGTCGCTTCTCTCCACCTCGACCTGCCGTCGTCGGCGGCTTCGCGAGATGAACGGAAGAGAGCGGACGGAGGGAACGAGACGGCGTAAAGTTTAAAACTCGCGGCAATCGATTAGGAGTCTGGCAAAGGAGACCTCTCCCACCGTTCGCCCCGTTGCTACCTTTCTCTCTCTCTCTTTATTTAAATCGACGCGTTTGTGTTTCAAGTTTGTTTTTTATAAAATTGGACAATAAATGTTGCTTGTTTGAGTTAAATCTTTAAAAATGATTAATAACGAGACAAAATTATATTTAGAAATATTTATGAATTTTACGCACAAAGCTAATATGCGATCTATCGCGACACATCGTTGATTCTTAAGCAGACATAAATTACAGACTATTACCGATAGTCCTAAGCAAGCGGCTAGAAATCATTTCAAAGGAAGAATTATCAGGTCAGTTTATAGCGATATTTCTGGTGGTAGTCTAGGGATAGAGATAAAATCAATATTTATTCGTAGGGAATGAGAGTCGTAATATAAATATGATATTCTGAAGAACTTTACGGCGCTCGTGGCAAAAATGGCCGTATTCCTTCCGGAAAGTACTTTCCCATTTATTGGAATGTTTTCTCACTCGTAGCCGCGCTGTATAAGCGAAGCTTAATTAACGGCGAGCGAATACGCCTTCATCATTAGAAATTATTCCTTAGATCGTGTACAGAAACAATTTTCGTCAATCTTTATTTGTCAATCTTTCATCCAACTCTAAAGATAGTATCGAGATGGACATAATTTTTGCCTCTTTTGGATATATCGATTCTCTTGAGAAGAAAGTTTTAATTAATATTCATAGGCCATATTTTGTTGTAAAATGTGTAAATATAAAAATAATTCGATATATCGATAGAAAATTTAAATTATATTCTACGTTGATCCGATTTTTATCATATTTTATATGCAATAATTAATTCAGAAAGCGACTGGAAATTTTCCAGAGGAGAGTTTCGAGACAACGTGCAACCTCGCCCAGCGCTCGCCAATCTCGCGCGAATAATTATGTATAAAGGCGGCGACGATGGCGGCTGGCGTTGGCGATGTGGTAGTGACTCGCCGCTCAAAATACGTCTAAATATTAATGAGCTATCCCTGCCTACGGCGTAGCACCTTCGTCTGGGTCGCGTTCACGTTCTCCTCAGATAGTGTCTACGAGCGTCAAACGTGTCGAGAAGCCTGTAAGCGTGAGCACAATGTGAGACACAAGTTTATAATTTCGTGTCGCGGCAAGAATTAAGGATCGATGCTCTTTTCCGACTACTTTGCGAATCAAAAGATATTTTTTTAGAATAATTTACTCGCGACTACCTTGTATCCAACAATTTTATTTTTATAAAATTCGATATTTGTTCTCGCAAATACTTTAGTTACGATCACCCAAATAACTGCTAGAATGGAAACTTTGCTGTGATATAAGCGCTATCGTATTCTTGTGTGCCACGTCCGGAGGCATTTTACAGGATTAACACTTACTTTGACAGTGCTAATTCGCTTCTATCTTACTTCGTTTCTATCTTCTTTCTTCACCTCGTTATCTTCTTCGTACCCTCTCTCTTTCTTACTCTCTCTCTCTCTCTCTCTCTCTCTCTCTCTCTCTCTCTCTCTCTCTCTTCTTATCCGGTACTGAATGGTCGGGGAGTAAAGAGGCTCTTGGCATAGGAACAACGAGATGAGGGCGCAAAAGGGTTGACAGGAAGAAGTTACCTGATAGTTAATACAAAGACTGTCATGTAAGATGCGCCGTCAAGCGGTAGTCGCCTTCTCCCTCCGCTCCTGCTATCTTACCTCTTCTCCCGCCCTTTATTTTGTTCTCCTCTATTTTCCCAGGGCTCCTTCTCTTCCTAGCTGGCAGATCCTTCGGGACGGCTAATTGTGAGTGACAGTCGTAACGGGTAACGGGAGAGGGATCAACGTCACTCTCGAGAACTTCTCAAAAGCCCCGTTGATGCTTCTTCTCATTTTCAAAGATCGCTGTACTATAACGATTGATACGCGAGCATCCGAAAAATTTTGCAGCTCTTATAATTTGTATAATTACTCATAACAAGGGTGGTAAAATCGATAAACAAAATAATCTCAGGCTAAAGCAGTTAACAAGAATATTTGACTAAATGACAGAGAATTAAAGGATATTTTCAAACATTAATGAAAGAAAAAAAAAAGATTCTCTTTTTTTTTTAAAACTTGTAAAATTATTCTTTATACTTTCTCATATGTTTATAAATAAATTAATACGACTGTTACTCTTTTCTTATTAGGATATTTTTATAATTAATTTTCTGACTTTATTTTTAACACATGTTATATCGCGACCCGCATTTGCGAGAATATGATTATTAAAATACGCCAATTCTCTATACATCCTCATCTCTATCGCATCTAAGCTTAACAAGAAGAGCATTTCGTGAAATACGCATCTGGTCCCCCCATCGAAGTGAGACGCCACCAATCTCGAGTTTACCTATCTACCTCGAGAAATACGCCGGTGACTGTATTTACCATCTCTCGTAGGTACTTAATTTTGCTTTTGGAATGAAGTCCGGGGGGAGGCGCCGTTGGATGGTGCCGGAAGGTGGGAAATGGCGTAGGTGTTACCGAAAGGTAAGAGTTGGTGCGGCCGTGACTCCGTTGGTGTTGGTGGCACATTGAAATACCGGCGATATGCTCGAGGAGCGAGGCTGCAGGAAACTTCCGCCGAGTATTTTCCCGGGACTGTCTCTCACAATTAGAATACTCGGGGGAGAAAGCCAGCCTCGTAGTCGTAGATGTGAAGTAACGTGCGGATAGATGCCTATTACGGGGAGCCTTCGTCGATTTTTCGACGGGGGGATGAAACCAAATACAACGAAAATTTATCGCGCACATGAACTTTTTTGTAACTTTGAGAATCGGAAATTTAACGGATGCATACGCAGAGAATTCAGATCTGATTCCGAATATGCTTTGGGTCTTTTTTTTAAATTGCATGTATACATTCTTAAGAGAGTTTATGTATTTCTGCAAACTATTAGAAATTAGTCAATTTAATTTAAAATGCAAAATTGCGGGAAATTTAATATTAACAGGGTGTTCCCGATTTAAATGGCAAAACTTCAGGAGCGTGTAGGGGACCGAAAAGCTAAGACGGAAAGTCCTTTGCTCGTTTTTGCTCCATTTTGGAGAAAATCACAAAAAAAGAAACAAAACGGGTTTTCGTTTTTTTACTTATTTATTTACATTTTATTTATGTTATCATCTATTTAATGCAGATATTGTTCAAGATGTTGCCCTCTTGCAGCAATGCAAATATTACATCTAGCACTGACCTCATTAATTGCAGCTACGCATCGTTCTAGTTATATTTGATGCACTGCGTCTATGATTCGGTCTCTTAATTGCTCTCTTGAATCGATTGGCATCGTAAAGGATAACATCAAGTGTTTACATATGTAAGGAACTTATTCGGTGCCAATCGACTCAAGAGAAGCAACTGACAATGAGAGATTGAATTTTTGCGATTTTCTCCGAAATGGAGCAAGAACGAGCAAACCTCTAAAGGACTTCTTGTCTTAGTTTTTCGGTTCCCTACGCGCTCTTGAAGTTTTGCCATTTAAATTGGGGATACCCTGTATAATTTGAAGAAAGTATTACATAAACTTATCTCTTAAATTCTTTTTCTTGTAACGGTTGCCAGTCAAGTCGACAGAGGAAAAGTGCATTGCGATCGCGAGGGAATCGCGTGACGTGCAATTCGATGGTTCCGACCGACAGCTCTCTCGGAATAGTTGCTTATCGGCCGAGTGGTGAGCCGGTTGGGTGTGTGTCTTTAGAAAAGCATTAGTGTCCGGAATTAATTGATCGCGGAGAAGGGAAGTGGATACCTACGAGCTTACATACTCCTATCTCTCTCCCTCTCTTTCTCTTCTCGTCTCTCTTTCTCACTTTCCTGCTTCCTTGCCGTGCAGGGTGCAGGGTAATATCGGTACTAGTCTGTACCAGTCGATGAGCCACTCGCCGAGCTTCCCCTCTTCATGGTTCCTCTTGCATCGTTCGTACACACGAGCGTGGCGCAACGATATAATCTGCTACTTCGTTCCTCGTGACTTTCCGCCAATTTTTTTTGATATCAAAGTACCTCAAAGCACGTATGAATTCCGTCTCTCTCAGCGTATTATCCACGAAAATTCTATCTTAGATATTGAGCAGAAAAATCTTTAATATACAATATAATGGATCCAATTAAATACATAAAATACTTAATCCATGGCGCATGATACACGTAAACTAAAGTCCACGGATGTTTTAACTGATGAAATGTAGGATTTGTAATGTTCAGGATATCCGCTTATCGTAATGAGTTGGAGAAATAGTGTTTTTAAAATCTGGATTTTTTTAAGGGATTTCTCGTGTTTATATTAAATAAAGATCGCCTCAATTTTTTCCCAATGCAAATCTTTCATGATAATCTGTTTATATTGGGACTAATTGAACATTGCGCGACTATTTCGATTATTTTTGCGTATAAGATACTTGCGATATATGACTCTCTTGACGTCATTCTCGCGTTATCGCTGAGAATTCTCAATGCCAGAGGCGAACAGGCCGGTTAGAAGCGCTTGTTTGACGAGGTCGAGGGTTATTAAGCCGAGACTGCAGACCACATCAGAGCCAGCCAGAATAGCCCTTTGGCATGTTTACCTAACCTACAACCTTTTCCTATCCGCGCATCTTATTTGTCTATTAAAATTTATGATTATCTAGAGAGGCAATGATTTTATTATCCATTAATCATTAATCTTTCGTATGTACAATATTTCTATTGTTAAAATGCAGGGAGACACAGAAGACTTTTCTAGTGTTTGAGTAATGGATGTAAATATTATATATTTAAGTAGTTCAAGGTGTCTTATACAATATATTACCAAGATAATCTAACATATGCATTTAAAACTTATAATTACAGTAAACAGTAATAGAAATGTGTTTACTATACACATATTAATCATTACTTGTATGGTATATACTTTTTTGCATCGTGCATTCCCCCAATTATATTAGATGATGGAAGATCGGTACTTGATTGCAACTCTTATGTGCACAGATCAATTAAAAGTTTCGTAATATTGCTTCAACACCCGGCAAATGCCTCTACTTTAACGTTACGTTACGAGCGCGCGAATTATTTCATCGTTGCGTACGATAATGAAATTTACAGTTCGCTCATCAGAGAGAGAGAGAGAGCGGCGCATTTCTCTCTCTCTCTCTCTCTTCACCATCCTTGTATCACGCTCTAGCAGGATTATTATTCCCTCTTGTCGTTCGGAATCTGAATGCGTCTGAGAGTTACTGAGAATCGCGTATCTAGCCGTTCGTCTAACTCAGCAGCGGCCATCGCCAACTATCCGAGCACTTAGGCGCAATCACGAAACCAATTGGAATCGGTAAATATCCTCGGCGGCTGCAAGGGCAAGATTGCTGGCCGGGTGATGGAGAGAGGGTGGGTTAGAGGGGGTTGGGGAGGGGCGGCCGGATATCGACGGTGCGGGATTTCGGATGTGTAAGCGTTTAGGGACTCGAGTAGAGTCGAGTTGATATCCGGCAGATATGTCCTTGAAGCATGCGAGCGTAATCGCGATCAGGCGCGACGCGGGAATGGCGGGTGGGGGGTTGGGGTTGGGGGCGGGAGGGAGAGAGATGGGGCGGCAGATGTAGAACGGATATACGCTTATACACGTTCACGTAAACGTTTCCACGCGCTTAGCGTAATGGATATGCGCGTTAGTATCGCCCTCTCTCATCCCCTATCGACCCTTCTCCTCTCATTCCCTTCTTCATCTCTCGCTCTCTCTCTCTCTCTCTCTCTCTCTCTCTCTCTCTCGTTCGTTCTTGCTCTCTCGTAGATCTGTACGCGCTTCCTCGATCCGTCCCTCTGTACTTCACGAATCTGCCTTTGGGCGCGATGCAGAAGCCGCGGGTATCCAAGATCCGACGTGATAAGTGGTTAAACGGCAGTAAGTAAATGTTATAACCGTGCCGGGCGCGCTGGTACGCTCCTCTCTCAAAGCCGGGATCGCGGAGGTTGAGTTACGAGGTACCGGGACGGTAATACTCAGCGAATACGCGGGTACACCGAAGTGGCAGGGGGCATTATGAGATTGAGAATTAAGCGTGATACGAAGCGCGCCGCCGCTCGGTTTCAATTTTATTGCGTATAATCGCGAGGATAAACCTTCGAAACATCCACCTATATGAAATAACGGGTAAGCGTATCCACAATTGTTATTAGGCATTTTTGCTTCCTCGAACGTGAATGTGAAACTTAAAAATGGAGATCGGACTCGCAACTCGCAAGTCGAAGAGAAACGCAAAAATCCAACCAAACGCGAAAATCCAAGGGATGTATTTTTTATTAATAATAATTCATCTCTGGGATATAGATTTGGGTTAGGTTACATCTTCCGGAAGTGGAGCAGCTCCCCCCCCCCCCCCCGTAGGCCCACCCCATCTACACAATAATTGTGGGATAACCTAACCGAGACCTATATATCCCAGGATTGTATTATTATTAATAAAAATGCATTCGATATGGATTGAATTTTCGGGGTTGGTTGGATTATTTGCGTTTCTCTTCGATTTGCGAGTCCGATCATCATTTTTAAGTTTCATATTCGTGCTCGTGGAGGCAAAAATACATGAGAATTGGGTATTCTTACCCATTTTTTTTTTTTTTTAACGGATAAGTTTTCCGAAGGTTTACCCATCGCGAGTAATAACGAAGCGAAGGAATAAACTTCTCCCGCACGAGAGTACATGATAAACCGCACAAGGGGGGGGGGGGGTGAGCGGAGGATGCGAAATAACGCCAACGAAACGGCACGTGACTCGAAGAGTTCAAATTAGCTTGGGAACGTAAATGAAGCTGCTAGGAGACGTCGCTGTAAAACGTTTGTTTGCCCCGTCGTCTCGTTTATAGTTGCTCCAACTTACGGCGGCACGTACGCTATCGCGAACTGCATACTTACGATAATACGTGAAATTAATGATTATCGCGAGTCAACTGCGAAAGTTTCGCGCGTTAATTTATAAACGTAATATATCGTTGGACCGTTACCGCGTTATGGCTATTGCTGATGTCGCCGGGCGGTTATGAATCACGTCCTTTGACAGAACTAAACGTTACAGCGCGTCGTCCCCTTCTGCCTTTCGCCGACGAAGGAGCGAGGACGGGGGGAGGGGGGGGGAGGAGGTCTTCATCATCTAGACGAACGATATTGTTAACAACTCTGCTCGCCTTAAATTATGCCCGCCGGGTAATTACAGGGAGGCATATGACATTCGTGCATGGGAATAATTAATTCTCGCGATTACACATTCGCCTTCGTCTTCTACGCATCTCAACGCATTCCACCATCGTGTTCTCTGTTTCGCTCGAGAGGTGCGAGAGATGAAGGTTCCCTAAACGATATACAATATTTTCTCATCGTATCGTTTTTCTTCTGATTACAGGTAAATAATAACACGTCGTTTCAACAGGCTCACATTAGGCGGGGTACACACTTACAGCTTTCGAGAGTTTTTCTATCGACGAGTGGTAAGTCGAAAGAACACACCATCTATATATATTTCTCTTATATATATATATATATAAATATACTTTACAATTATGCCAGCGAGATATTAATCAAACTTTGCGTATACTACAATAATGCAAAGAAATGTGATGAATAACGAAATTAATTCAGGAATTTACGCTCTTATAATATTGTCTTGGTATTCATATTTTCCGGATTCTTCGGTACGCGTATCGCAACTGAAATTTCAATATTGGGGGAGTCGTTTTTCTTTTACTTCATGCTAAATTCAATTTATTAACAATTTATTATCGATTCGCACGTTTCGTGTCACTAGTTACATAGATTTACTCCGTCAGTCTCGCTAGCGCATTTTTTTTCCATTTCTTGTTACAAAAAAAAAAAAAAAAAAAGCAAAACTTTTAAGTTGAGAATTCAAACAACGTCATTCGGCACCGTGAAAGCGTGCGTTTTATCGATCGAAGATCCGATCTCAGAGATCTCAGATCAGAGTCGGATCGTAATCTCGACAAGGCGACGTCGATGCCTGTTTCGCTTTAGAGGGGCCACGAAAGTGGTCTCCGCTGTAAAGC
Organism: Polyergus mexicanus; assembly: GCF_030449975.1. NCBI lineage: Eukaryota > Metazoa > Arthropoda > Insecta > Hymenoptera > Formicidae > Polyergus > Polyergus mexicanus. Next base: position 3,481,240 of record NW_027223346.1, read on the forward strand.
AGGGGGAAAGGGGGGGGGGGCAGGAGTCCGGGTCGGGGAGTAAATTAGTAATTAGAAATCTGATACAGGTAAGGTAAGTCGGTGTTGTTTCGGCATCGCGTGGCTCTCTCCGCGTCGCGTGGACTCCTGGCGACAGGCACGGCCTCGCGTGACCCGACCCCCCCCCCCCCTCCCCCCCCCGTCCCCAACGGGGCAGCCTCGGCCGCGGGGGCGAGCGCACGGGCGATCGTTGTCAGGAGGGGTAGAGAGGGGGAGAGGGAGGAGGGGGGGGAATGAGCAAAGGGGACGCCGTCTTGGAAAACGTAAGGGATGACAATTATGCCCTACAGATAATTGTCGGGTTGCAGCTAAACGGAGCGCACGCCCCAAGCGCTCGCCCCTTCTCGCCCCTAACCTGAAACGCGAGCTTTCGCTAGAAAATCATGGGCTTTAAAAAGCGTCACGCTCCTCGAAGCTCTCCAATTTGTCGCGTTTCCCGCCCCTTCGCGTTCCTATCCCGCGACCGGGTGCGGCAAAAATATCAACGCGACGCATTTATTATTTCACTCTCGTGCACCCTCTGCCATTGGATCCCTATTCCATCTGTTGTCGCGTATAAATGTTAAATACGTGTCTATCTTTTTTTTTTTTTTTTTTGTTCTTTTCATTTATTCACTATCTTTAACGTGGAGAAAGAATTATCCTCGTTACGCTAACGAAGTGAAAGTCGATGGTTCTCACATTATCGTGGATATAGATGATCGTGGATATATATGTGTAGAATGCAGAGCGCGTATCATCGCTAGAATTCGAAAAGAGTTGAATATAACGGTTACAAAGGCATGTAAAGAGTAGAGTCTTTTTATGCGTGTAACTTTATTCTTTTCTCACGTAGCCAAATATTCTTTCTATGATTGTTAAATTTAGTTAAAGTTGTTTCTTTCGCATACATGTTATATTTGTATCGGTCATACCATTATGACAAAGATTTGATAAATAAATTATTATTATTAAATCGCGAAATCTTTTATACGGGAAGAATTTAAGGGCTATAGAGAAGCACATTTCTGCAATATTCTCCTTTTATTGCCTTGTTTGAATGTGTTTGAGTCTATAGAAACATTCTGTGAGTCTAATATTATGACGTAGTGTGTTCAGTTGGTGTTCATATACATGTGCATTAGCGCAACTCTTATATGTGTGTATGAGTATCGGAGAAATATTAATAAGGAAGCGGGTCAAGGAAATTGCAGCTTATGGCCGTCGTTATAACGTCGTTCATTCAACCTGAACTTTCTTATCACTTGCATTGCAAAAGAATATCCATCAATGGTCTCGAAATTAAACTACAAAGAAAAATAGCGCATTAAGTACAGCCGTATCGCAATCATCCACCGAGAATTGTTTTGCTTACTCCAGTTATATAACGAAAAGTTTCTTTCTAGTTAGAATTGATTTAAGATTAGATAGCGGATTAAAAAAAAAAAAAAAATTATAACGTACACACGCGCACATATATATTTTCTGTCGCGTAGCACGCATTGCATTTATTATTGTGTATTTTCTTTGGGAAACAGAAGTCTTCCAGTCGCAAACTTTTGTCGAACGTGCTTTTACCGATACTAGGAAACGTACGATTCTCGACACTCGATTGTCACTCGGGCGAATCGGCACAAGAGTCCGAGGAAAGACGACGATCAGAGGTTGCGGAGGATTGGGGCGTGTCGTGACGACAATATCGCGAGTCTTGGGCTCCCTCTCGTATCCGCTCGCTCCCTCGTTCCCTTCGTCGACGACGACGTCGACGACGATCGTTGGGAAAATTAGCTACAAATGTGTGTTATTTTGCCAGGTAGAGCGGCGCACTACACGGGCGCATACGCCCGACATCCATTATGCACGCGGTCCCTGTAGAAGCCGCAGGCCGGCCGACGCTTGTTTCGCACGCGCTTTTTCCCACGTGCTCGTAAGCCACGTAGCCCGGTCGGGCTATGCCTTTACCTAGCTAGTGTACGACTATGAATGTCTACGTGGTGCGGAGGATGCGGGTCTCTATATACATCTATTCTGTCACCTTTATACCAGCTTGACGCAGCCGGTTCTTGGCCACGTGGCTCGTAAAGACAGACGTAGGTCTGCGTCGTCGCGTACCGAGCTTGCTCGTTGCCGTGTGTCGCGATCAGTGTATTTTAAACCTTGGCACGCTTTGTTGTCTCTTACGTGTTCGACAATTTTCGCGCTTAGTCGTTCGCGATTGACTTACGTGTCTGTCAAGTGTTAGAGAAAGAAATTAAAAGACACTTCTCTGTTAGTGTCTATGATAATTAGAACAGAAGCGTTTCTTCGCTATACATTGTAGTTAAAGTGATTCTAATTGTATTTAAAATGTGTTGAATTTTTCCAGACGCGCGATATTACTCAGACTATATGATTTAAACAATTTTATAAAATTAGGGACAGTTGAATTTTGTTGCACGTAATTATTTCTAGCGGTTCGTCGAACTTAATTACGTACTATCGCGATATGTAAGTATTAAATGGAAAACATGTATCTATTAATTTAAAGAATTCAAGTAATCTAATTAATCGTGTCAATTAAAGAATTTGAGGCATAGCAACATAATAAACAAATTTTGAAAACAAACGATCGACAAATATAATGACTTATTACTGATATTTGATCAAACACTCTTACATACTTTCCCAAAACATTATTACATTGGTTTTTCGACCATAATTGGACTAGTATATAAATATACGAAGCAAGACCTCGTACGGTTCGAGCGCCTTAGCGTGCTGCTGCTGCTGCTCTAACATAAGACCTGCAATTAATTTTGTATTTTGTTGCTGTGCACCAAGTTCGCGGACATTTAAAAGGGCTCCACGTCTCGCTTTTTCCATTCGTGCACACGTCGCGTCGGTCTCGCGAGGGGAGCCCTGAAAAAAATGGGAAAAAAATGGCGCGACGCTCGACAGTGCGATATCGTGTCGTTCGAGTGGCGGTCGCATGCCAACCGGAGAATTACCGTCGAGTGGCTAGAGTTACCGTTAGGAGAACACGTATAGAGCCTGAGACGCGTTCGCATGACGGATGTCGATTCGATAGCTCGATTTCACCTGGCTCGCAATTCCGATGCCACTCCGACAACCCCGAGAAATTTTACACCGATCGATCGCGATTATCCTTTCCTCGCTGGTCGTCGGAAATTCAGGGCAAATCGACGACAGAATCCGGACGTTTTAATTCGATTCAATCGTCTAGAAGACCTTTAAATCGAGAGGGTCGATGACGATTAATAAAAACTTTGTTGAATATTAATATATGGCTTCTTCAATTTATATACTCGCGATAATTTAATATATTTTTTTATATTTTTTACCGCTAATATAAGATTCAGATGCAGAAACCAAATTATATTCGTATAATTTATTTAAGTGCTACATAATGTCAAGTTCAGTGCTAATCGAGCAACGGAGATAATGGAAGGTTTATGCGCTTTTAAAGCGCGGTTACGCAGCACGAACGATGCAGTATTCATTAAAATAAAACCAGAAACGCTATTATTATGACGATTATATGCGTTCTCGCGGGCGCCCTTCGTAAGACGGCGAGTAATTCTTTCGCGTGAACGCGCCGCTATCGGCAAGATAGGGTTACTCTGTCCTGCGCGTGGAATCGCAAGCTTGCATGGTCATTATAAAGCCATTAATCATATAAATAGGGCGAAGGAGGCAGGAGCCGTGGAGGGTGGTATCCGTGGTTCGAGCGAGAGGACGGTCAAGTCGAGTGAATTATCGATAACGCAGACCTTCGAGTTTCCTGCAGCGAGACCGACGATACGCTCGCGCCTATCAATTAATCGATCCGCATGTGCACCCTTACTCGTCTTTGGAAAACCTTTGTCACGCGCCACTTATATTTCGGCTTCTGTCGCCGAAAACGTCCTATTCGACGGTATATTTTCTTTGGACTGAACGCAGAATTATAATTCGTCAATTTAACTAATCCTTAGGTGCGATTCGGTGCTAAAATAACATTGCACGTTCGACGTTACGATCTGAATTTCAAATTCGATCGGATGAGTATTCATAGATTTTTACGTGACAGCAATTCGATGTACGTTAAAATTAGAATTCAATTAGAAACGTCACGTATTCGTAAGTTGGTTGTTTTTCATAAATTCCGAGTATCTTTTTACACGTTTCTAAAGCACGTGTCTATTATGGGAATATCTGAGAACGCACGGCTGTATTATGGGATAAAGTGAATCATTAAGTCAGCGACATGGACTCTCTTCTCCGACGTTATACGAAGATGCTCTACTCTCAGACAACTCTTAGACGAGGGGATGAGGAGCGCTGCGGCGAAAATCGTGGGCTGGAGCGGGGATTACTCATCCGACCGAAAGGAGATTCCACTAAGCTTTCAGATTTTACCCTCTTAGCCGACCAAGGATTATAAAACGCAAATACGTTCCGTGATTAGTGAGGATAAAGTAAACATCGGCCCTCCGTCGCGGCTGTTGCTCGCGCGAAATACTTTAGAGGAAGCGACGACGCTACGAAATAAGAAGTGAAGAGAAACAGCGCGACATCCTTAACAATTCTTCATTTACACCTGAAATATGAATATAAGAATCCCGTGAACGTGTATATTTAATCGTTACGATTAGCGCAAGGAATTCAAGGTGGATTTGAACGAAAGGAGACTTTATAATGACAATTTTGAATATTCTTTAAATTAAACTACTAACAAGCAAAAATTTACTTGTTCTTTGATAAATTGTTTGTTCGGAGAAGAATATTGGGATTATATTATTTAGATCGAGTGTCGAAGTTTACATTAGTAGCAGAAAATTAAAGAACAATTACTTCTCATCCATCTACGTCACTGTACGACATGATCGATTATTTTTTCCATCGCGTTGACGATCATTTTTGATGGATCGGAGATCCAGAGATCTCGAGACATTATCGATAACCTTAGATAACTCGTATTGAAGACATGGCAGGCCGAGCGGGACCGAGTCCGAAATTCGATATAATTTCGAGGGTAATTTCAAGATAGCCACTTTACGCGGATAAACTGTGGGAAGATAGAACTTTAGAGCGCGGGGAAGCCTCAAGCATCCTACGGAAGTCTGGCTCTAATTAAGCGGCCCCTACTCCTGCCACGGCTCCTTCACTCATCATCTTTCATCTCGCTCTGCTTGCCCCATCGTCATCCTATTCGGCTCCTCGGCATCCTTGCCAAAGTCTGAGGTGAAAGTAAGCATCCGTCCCGCGTGTTATCATATTCCTGATTGTTATGTCTTCGCTGACGATATCCTACTGCTCTCGTGTTTTCTCTCTTTGCTTCTCCTATTTCATCTACCTCCCGCACAAATCACGTTTTCTCTCTCTCTCTCTCTCTCTCTCTCTTGAATTATTCGGCTGAATAATTTCTACTCTGCAACGGTTTTTCTCTCGATCTCTTTCTACGTATCCGCTTCGTTCGCGCTGTTTCGCTTCTTTATGGCTGCCTGACAATACAAGAGAGTACAAGTTCCTAATTAAATTCCACTCTTTTCTAGCGAACCTTTTTTTTTAGGTTTTCTCAACCGCACCTTAATTGCGCGGGAATCGAGATGGCTGTTGCCCTCATCAGCCACTCGGCACCGATTCTCTCCGGTCGCGTCTTTCTCTCTTTTCTCTCTTTCTATCCTGCCTTCTCTGTAGTCCGCTCTCTTAATTGGCGCATAATTATGTAAACAATTCCGACGTCGCGCTTCCCGATTCCGACGCTTAGCCACGAAGTTAGAGCTACCCCTGTTCTCCGATGCTGCAAAATTATCTCGAAATAAAGTTCCAAACATAATTCAAATATATCAAGAAGGGAGACGAGTTTGTGTATGAACGTTAAAAATTTATCAACATCAGCGGGATATATGTCAATTTCGTTGTTGTATACTTGACAATATTGACTAATTAAAAGTAAAAGTGATTATATAAATGATATGTGTTAATAAAATTGAAAATCTAGCAAAAAAAAACGCAACTTTCGTAGTAAAATGTTAGACAAATAATGCATATATCTTTGTTCAATATATCAATTGATCGATTTATATTATTATCGGCAACATGTGTTGCATTCTTGAAAGAAAATTGATAAATATTATATGATACTTAATAATTTACTAATGTTAACCATTTATTGTTCATAGAATTCAATGGCGGTATTTACGATAGAAAGAGTTGTCTCTTTAATCATACCGATATTTCACGAGTTTATCGCTCGCGACGGAAGACTGCGGATTAACAAAAATTCAACGGAGCAACGATCTATTTACAGCGGATCGGGGGTTGGTTGAGTGAGAGGCGGATGGTTCGGCAGAGCAGGCGGGGTGGGAAGGGGAGAGGGTGAGCCGTGCTTGCGGCAACATTATCTAAAATTCAAGCTGTAATTACTTTGCTGGGCGGCGCTACGCTTGATTTATAGTCATCGCGCGATGCAGCTGCGTGGGTGTAAGTAATTAAAAATGTACCATCGCGTGGAACGGCACCCCCGCCCCCTCCACCCCCACCCCCCACCTCGTAGGAAGACGGTTTAGAGCGGGAGCCTGAGGAGGTGTGGGAATTAGGGGTCGCTGCTTTTCTCAAATCCCGTATGTAGTACCGCTCAACGAATGAAGATAATCGATCGAAAATTTTAGCTACGATTTTCTGATCGGAATTAAAGCGGGAAGCAAAGAAGATACTATATATATATATATATATATATATATATATATATATATTTATCATTTTAAGATCATCAGCTTTCAAGTTTGCTTAATGTTGATGCTGGCGCGACATAACATGTTACACATGTATTAAGGCATTAATTTTACGAAACCGTGTTGCTGTTACGTACGAGATACGAGAAAAATAATAATCTATTTCTGTAAAGGATTAGAATTTTTTAAAGATCTATCTTACTTCTCTATCGTCTAATTTCTTTTTCCATTATATTTTATATTTTAGAAGTAGAATAATTTATATGTCGATTTGTAAATGGACAAAAGAAATCTCTTATCTCTTAGATTATTTTTTATATAATATACAAAAAATCAGACAACACTTTATTATAGACTATACGGAATTGAATCTCGAACTTTGTAGGATGGCCGCTTTTGCCAGGAATCGACCGCGACCAGCAGCTTGCGTTCGCGTGAACGTATTTTTCAAAATGCGAGCGCGATTATCATTTCTTATGCAATCGGTAACGATTAAACGTCCGGTATACGGCGACGATCAATTTGGTCGGAGACCAAAGACAGTCATGGCGGTTTAGCTGGCACAGTCTCCAAGTTAATTGGCCATTCATGGTTAATTTAGTCCGGCGTAAGCGATAGAAAACGACCCTTTCGACCCTCGGCAGACCGATTTCGTCGATTTCGTATTCGTCCCGCGATGGACCAGGTGTGTCCCCGTCAATCGTTGATACCGATTCGATTTCGGGATCTTCCCTCGCGACAGGCTGGCAAGAACGACTCGCGGATGCGTATTAATTAGCCGGAGTCTACTAACGAGTGTGCGAATAAACGATTCGTGACCGGAAGGGGGAATAAAAGCGCGCGGGGGCGAAGGAAGGGGAGGAGGGCGGGGGGGGGGGCGGGGTGGCACGGCAGACTTGCGAATCGTAACAGTTGTTACGATGATAGCGGCCGCGAAACGAGGTAAGAGGGTGGAATGCAGATTGGAGAAAAACGTTACTCGGGACTGACGAGGGAATTACGCGCGGTCGGGCGCGATTTCGATTCGAAAGTTTGGTACTTTCGTGCTCGTGTGCGTCGTTTCGCCGCGCGATCTATTTTCGCGGATAATTAAGAGAGCTCTAATGAATGGTCCGCGTTTTTAACGACCGCTGCGCCGCGCGCACTTCCGTCCGAGCTCTATGTATTTATTTTCGCGAGTAACTTTGTCTCGGGATAATTTACGCAGGGAGAATTTTTGTGCGTCGCGCTAAGTTATATCAATGTCTTAAATTACAGCGACGTTAATCTGTGATTTAATTGATGTAAAAGGAATGGCAATGGTTTGCGCGTGAAACGTTTATATTAATGATATTAAGTCGACAATAACGACGATACTCTCTTTGAACGTCAGTAGTTGTATTTGAACTGAAGTATATGTAGGAATCAATGATTGAAAAATTTTAGACATAAATAATATTTGTTTTTATTTCCTAAAAAAAATTTTTTTTTTTTTTTTTTTATTAATGTACAAAAGAAGGAATAACACGATTGATGAATAAAATGCGAAACGCCGCGATAACATCTCGAAATTCGTATTTGAATCCGCAATGGTTGGTCGGGTAGAAGAGGAAGGGAGAGGATTGTTCGCTTTGGCGACATAGAATTCAAGAATACCTCGGGGAGATTACTAATGCGGGCTAACTACGGCCAGAACCTCTAAGACGACGTCTGAGGATCTCCCATGGAAACTTCCAGTCGTTATTGCATTCTCGTATGAGGGTGGCTGCGAGATAGGGCGAGAAAGAGGGAGGGGAAAAGGGAGTTAGACAGTAGAATGTACGTGGTGTTCGCGTTACCTATAACCTATTCCGGACGCGTCAGCGCATGAATGAACTTCTCCCAGCGGTTGCTTATCCACTTTCGTACGTGTTCCTCTAAACGCGACCTGCGACGGACTCGCGCAGCCGTCTTCCAAGTTATTACTTCGTCGGCGAATCCGCGATTCCGTGGACTGCATGCTCGCGCGTTTCGCGTCTACTCTTCTATAGATATATCGGTTGGAAGACGAGCTTCCGGGACTTGGAATCGACTTCGGAGGCAACTTCGTTGCTTCAATGAGGATATAGTTGAAATCTATGCATTCCAAAGTTAGTGGAGATACGACATTTGGAAGTATCGAACGCACCAAGCATATCATATTATCGTGTGATGAGAATAATCTCTTATAACAATTTATTAGATTTTATTGGAAATTCAAAAATATAGCTTATATGTATTTGTGTATACGAACATGTGACTTGAAACTCATCAGTCATAAATTCATTTTAGAACATCTATAATGCTATGCGAGAGGAGAAAAATAGAAAGCTGCAAATATTATATTTATTGTTAAATATTAATGTTAAATTTTTATATAATGTTTATGTTGAATGCAATTAATTGGAAAATGTTAATTCTCAAAAAAACTTGTAAATTTAAATTTGTAAATTTAACATTGATAATTGTATCACGATTCCGCGCGCACTAAGGCTAACTTAATCATTTATATTGCTCGAGTCAGAGCGGTCAGAGCGTAATTCGGGTTAATGATTGGATGGTCAGGCAAGCCGAGTCTATCCTTATGCTAGGTCTTGCGCGTGTCTGACCAGATCCAAAATCGGAATAGGACAGACGACCCCAGACGCCGCAATTCACACATTGAATGCCATCCGGATCCTCGGCGTCTATACCCACTTCTAGACCCTCGTCCATGGTTTCCTCGTCGGCCACGTTATCTCGTATCGGGAGAGGGTGAGTAGGGGAAACCACTTTGGTAATCTTCGAGTTTACAAGACGCAAACAGCTTAGGTGGTAACGCACCGATAAGATCTAAGTTTCTCCTTTCCCGATATACCACTGATAGCTCGTCGTTAGGCCGCGGTTAGGACTTCAGCAAACCTCTATAGAGCCCGCTCTTTGGCCCAGTCCGTTCCATGTTTTGCTATCTAGCATCTTGTGTACTTTTGTCGGTGATAAGAAATCTCCACATTCAATACTAAGCTTGCGCTTCGAGGCTTTCGGGAAAAGTTCAACAACTAATAGCGATGATTTATTGGAGCATGCGTATGCGTTTATGTCGATGGGCAGAACTTCATTTCCAAAATTTTGGATTAGTCACAGGCATGTATAAAGATAAATATTGAATGCGTTTGAAGTTTTCTTTTTTTTTAAATTTAACAAATAAATGTGGCTAAGGAAAAGTGAAGAGGAAATATTTTTGGAATTAATTGCATTGTAAAATGGCTGATATTCTTGACACTATAGAGCAGAGGGATGCCTTTGCGAGCGAGTCTCTTGGCAAATACAGACCATTTCACAGATCTTTGCTTCTAGATCTATCTTTGATGGCTTCTACGATAGAAATCTTTTTGCCATTTTCAACGCCTTTAAAGTTTTCAAGAAAACTTTCTACAAAATTTTAATCTAATTATCAATATATATATATATATATAATATTTAATATATTTTTATAAGATATTATAGTTTATAATATATTTTACGTAAATTCCAAGTTATTTTTTCATAACAATTCAATATTTTGTTTGCCACGTATAAATACTCTCTCTCAACAATAGTTTAATATTATTTATTCTGAACAGGATTCATGGGGGTTTATATTTTTAAAGATAATCGTATCGCGCGTGTAATTCGCCTTAATCGTCAGGACAAGCTTACCAAACTACGTAACGTTGCGGGCTTTGAGTTTAATATATGCCATAAGCCGCAAGAAACCTTCTCGGTATGTCTCGCGGCGTGTGCGAGAATTTATCCCACGGTGGTGTTCTTTTTCCCATTACCAAATGCAAATATGGGTCTAATTTTAATTTTACGTGTATTAAAATCCGGAATCTCTTGGTTACCCAGCTGACGGAGGAGGAAGAGAAGAAGAAGAAGAAGAAGAAGCTCGCTTTCAGGATAAGAAAGGCGGATGGCGTAGGGTTGCTACGAGGAGTGGGACGGGGGTTTCCGTTGGGATTAGTTGGAAAGCGATTTCATCCTCGTGGGTGGTTGCAGCGAAGAAAATGTTCCCTCTCTCCACTCTCACCTCGCTTTGGTGGAAAGCCGGGTGAAAACCAAAGCGCGAAATTAGAATACAAACCCATCAGTGGCGGTGTTGGTAATATTAGGAGCTCTCGTGAGGAAAAGGATAGGAGAAACGAACGAGAGGAGGAAAAGGAGGGGAGGAGGAGAAAGAGAGGAGTCAAACCGAGACAACAGGCAGATTTCGAAGGAAAGCGCACTTTCGACGAGACTCTAATTTACATACGCTCCATAAGATAGCGTAAGAGAATCCGCGCCGTTCTCCCGGAAAATACTATAGTTGGTTAAGTCGCTTGCGACGGAAAACACGATACAAATTGTGGTATGTATGTGTTATTGAAATTGATTTCCTCGTGTCTCTCTCTTTCTCGATCTTAATTTTCTAATTAAAATAAGTATAGATTTATATCCCGGATCTGAAAAGAAAATCCTACGACATGTAGTATAGAAAGGGAAGTAAAATTAATTTATCGTGCGGTCATTGTAATTCACGTTGAACTAGCAAGTCTTCCTGGTGCTAATGGACGTTTATTGCGACGACTGTGTTCGCTCGACCGGTGCGGTGGTCCGAGAGCCAGGTGGGCGGACAAAGAAGCCCGATTCTCTGGCCATCGAGGGTAGATCCAGACGGAAAGTTTCCACGAGCTTCGAAGTCTAGACCGACCGACGGAAACTTTGGTTCTCGATGGTTGCTTGGTTAGCTGGAAACTCGGTGAAGCCCAGTCAGCGTCCTGGCGGACCGCGTTCTCTCCTCGTAGCTGAGTTACATCGTCAACGGCGTTCACGTGGACACGATTCTCCTCCTTGTTCTCGCCTCTCGCCCGTGTCGACGATAATTACCGCGGTGACCGCTTTTGTCCGGCTCGAATCATCGGGGTTTCCTTCTAGTTTCGTCGACGCTTTCGTCGAATTTGGTAAACGGTCACTCCCTGCCGATTACATCGCAGATGAGAGGAAAATTTCTAGGTCAAACGCGTAAACTTGAAACAAAGACTTCTCTTTTAAAAGATCGAAATCGATAACACACAAAAGTTTACTGGCTATCGAAAGATCTTGTTGTGACAAATCTATCAAAGTTTTAAACTAAATTTACTATTAAAATTTTATTATACCATTTAACAATAATAAGCAAAATTAAAGATGTACAATTAAATATAGGAACAATTTTTTTTGATATTAAATATATACACATATTTCGTGTAATGTACTTTTGATATGTAGATTTTTCTCAAGATGAGGTTGACAATCTCAGCTTATAAAGTTAATTCGCATTAGATGCTGAGATTCTCTATATTATCATTGAATATATATTTATATATGATTTTGAAAAAAAAAAAAAAAAAAACAAAAAAAAAAAAAAAAAAAAACAATAACTATTTCGTAATAAAATGATTACTTCGTTTCTTTCGTCGAGTCTCACATACAAAGTTTTATCGGATCTGACATACTGACGCGAAATATGCGAAACATTCCGCGAGTACGGTGTTGCGCGCAGCACATAAAGTATGCATCTAGAAATATATTTCGGGGGAAACGGCTTTCTTCCCTCCAGCCTACCGAATAGACCGGGAGTATGAGATAATAGTCGCTTATCCCGTAAATATCCTTCTACGCGTATATGGGTCTGTGTCTTATAAATAAAATAGTGACTCTTAAAAAATAGGGGAGTATTATTAACTCGCATTAGAGGGTGGTCCTTCACTGACAGCACAAGGCTCTTGGTTGCTTTTCTTCGCCTCCTTCCTTTACTATTCTATCGAGGGTCGGGGTCACGTCGAAGACGCAGCTGATGCCGTGGCACCGCAAGTTCATAAAATAATCCTCCGTCGCGGCGCAACGGATTAAGAAAATAGAGAGATACTGCATGCGAGCGAAAAAAAAAAAGAAAAACGCTCGCAGTGAGAAAAGAGGGTAGAGAATCGGCAGCCTTCATAAGTCATAATGTAACGGACACGGTTCAGAAGTTTCAACGCGTAAGATATATTTTATTTAGTTGAATCGTACAATTCTTGGAGAAATTTGAATTATCGCTTAAAATTTTGTCAATCGAAAAGAAAGATATCTCTTGCGTATTTATTTCAAATTTTGAATATTTTTGAAGAAAGATTATCTAGTAAATGTATTTCCAAAATTTAATATTTCACAATTGCTATAAAAATCTTGATCATTACGTACATATGTTTGATTCTTGAAATTGCACATTTTTATTTTCCTACAGGAATTTATTTTTTGAATAATCTATATACTCGACGATATATATATGTATTGCAATAAATAGATAAATGTAGAAATAAGGCAAAGACAAGGATCGCTTCGTTCAATAAATGACGATAGCGGCAGAAAGGGACGTTCTTCCTTTTTAGGCTTTAGCGACTGCCGAGATATTCCGTCGTCGGATCTCTAAAGTCGTGACGCTGCGTGATATGATCTTTTAATGGTCGCTTTGTGGCTCGATCCATCGAGATCTAAGAAGGCTGACGGTTGGCTGGCGCAAGCTTCTCTACCTTGTCGTCTTTGTCGTGCAAGCGCCAGAAACGTGACTCCTTCCCTTTACACGATGTCTTCTCCCTCGCTCCTTGGTCCTAACCTCATGCTTCCCTCTCGTTAACGAAGCGAGAGGACCGTCCGACCGACCGGCGGCTGTGTTGGTGCTTAATTTTCCCCTCGTAATTACGCGGGTAGAGTGCGCAAGACGAAGACCAAGTATTGTACGAAGGAGGGTGCAGGCCGTGGGGACTGGCTCGTATATCCGACGTAGCTACATGCCTACCCGATGTGTAGAACTCCTGTCGAATCTCCTCCCCGGTGCAGAGAAAGACGCGACAAATTTTAAAGACGATTACTGCCTTTCCGGTGCTCTGGATTTTTTATACAAGAAAATCTCATTTCATTCGAGGAGCAATGTAAAATTTAGGCCAAGTGAATGTAAATAATATAATTAATGATATTAACTGAGAAATATTATTTCAAAGATATTTTTTTATACAGAAAATTTAATCGATAATCTCAATCGGTAGATCCGAAGATGTATAAAGGTGGATTTGCATGTGTATTTATACGGTGCGACAATCTTAATTACGGCGACTATAGGGATGGAAAGCAGACTGGCAGCCCGAGCTCGGGTTGGGCGGTCGCATGAATTGGCTATTAGTAGTTCGAAACAGTATGCTCTAATGGCGACCTGTTGGCCTTTGCCCGCGTCGTTGGATTTGCCCATATCCGTTCTCTCGCTCGTCCTTCATTAGTGCGAGGCCTTGTCTGACAGAGCGCGACGGCGAATAGCACTGAGCCTGAGTTTAAAAGCCATCTTCAGTTTGACGAAATGGACAAAGTGTTCGACTGGAACTATTACCGGAAAATTGCTATCTTTGATGGCTCTATTGTCGCCGATGACGACGTCGAGTTTTGAATTCGAGTCTGTATTATATAAGCTGTCAAGATTACTTGCCTAATCGGAAGTAGATAAAGGATAAGAAGAGACAAAGGGCGCTGTCTTTCATATTCTTGTTGCAAATTTCTTTATTCGGCGCGAATGCAGTTCTTTCTGTACGACGCTACGAATTCCTCGAATTGTTCGTGCTACTTCAGCTATTTTTGCAGACTGCGCGAGACGTTAACCAGAGCGGAAGAATCTTTTTAAAAGAATGCAGGCAGAGAGCAGCAATACAATCCCACCCACGAGCTAAGAAAAGATAGGACGGGAGGTTGAGGATTTTCTCAAAGGGTTCCGTTCACTCGTTCGCCCTTTGTTTCGTGATGCCAGCTTCGTAGCGGCGAAGCTATTGACTCGTTCTGCCCGGTATTTCCCTCTTTTCTTTGATTTTCTCTTTGTAGGAAGACACGCGGAGACTCGATAATGGCGTTGAAATATTACACGACGAATTCGTCCTCTGCGCCACTCGAATTCCGTTTATGCAATTCTTCTAATATATTTTAGGAAATAGATGCGTGAGATGTTGTGACATTTATATGATAATTATATCATTAAATTACAAGGTGCGATTAAAATCTCTTTAAATTATTCTAAAATTTATAATACTTCTTTGTATAAAATGGCATATAAAAGAGAAATTAAGAGAAGTACTCTCGGGTCCGTTTGTAACTCTATAAGATAATGGCCTCAAGTATGTATTGTACATATAGTTATTTCTCTATTTCTTTAGTTAGATCAATGTTTCGCAAATGATGTCGCTCGCGAATGACGTGGTGTTTTACTGTCGACGTTCCACGAACGTGCATCGGTCATTTTCCGTGAAGAGCGATCGGTGGCGGATTTCCATTCGCGCGATATTTCCTCTCTCAACGGATCTTGTTCACGCAAATTTCCCAAGTCATAGGATCTCGCGAAGGGATGAAAGCATTTTGTTGCTTTTTCCTCGCTCTCTCTCTCTCTCTCTCTTGCTCCCTTTCTCTCCATACTCCCGGTCGTTACTTCGATAGAATCCAAAATCCTAGCGTTTCCACCGCCCTGCCGTGAGTCTGGCACTCCTTAAATCGAAGCGATGTCTAAGAGATCCCTGCAGCGTCGCCCTACAGAGCTCTCTACGCCACCTCGGGGACGCTCTGCACGGAGTCTTTACAATACGTCCTCGGCACAGCCAGCTACCCTTTCTCTTAACGTCCAAAGTTTTCAAAGTACGACGTTCAATGGGGGCCGTCGTATATATGGCTATCACCCCTTAACGTCCCGCACGTCCTTCGCCTCGTCCGCTCGTCCGTTTTCCCTGCCTTCGTACTTCCTCCTTCTTTTTCCACGTCCTGCGCCTCGACCGACCGAAGCTCATGCTCCGAAAAATGCCGGAATCGTACACCGAGAATTGGCTGCGCGCGGGGACTGAAACAATTTTATGGGAACGTAATGGTCCCGAAAAATTTCATTTGTCCGCGCAGTGTGATACATGGCGATCATCATACGTGACATTCTCAGGACAATGGAAATCGCACTTGTGAAATCCTAGGTTTCTCGTCGATATAATATCATTGATCAAATTAATTTGTTTTTCCCCTCGCGAGATAATTTATAGTGATTTTTATCAAGATTCACTCGAATTCAACGTTACAATAATGTGTCATAGGTTGCCGAAACAGCCAGCTATTTAACGTCTATAGTTTTTCGCAAAAAGTATTACTTTATAATAAATAATTTGCATCTTTTTTTTTTTTTTTTTTTTTGTCTGCTCATCTTATCACGGATCTTAACATGTAATTGATTTATGTATTCTTCGTTGTGGTTCTCGTACGATTTTTTAAGCGAGAAAGATTTTCGTCAAAGCGTAGAAACATAGAAACATAGAAACACATAGAAACTCTTATAGAAATTCGTAGAGTGCGTTCTGGCGGTTCAAGGAGGACTTGAATGATACGGCTACGTAGAGATACGACGAGACGGGTCTTCCTTTCCTCGTTGGGTGGCTGACTGGCCGTCCTTTGTTGACGGCCTCCGCCGTTCCACGGAAACAGCCGCCAGGAAGCGAGCTAGCGCAACGAAGAGGACGCCCACCACCGTGACGTCATACACCACTGACTTCATCTCGTTATGTTACGTTCCTCGACGAGACGTCGGATGCAGGAAGCCTACCGTTTCTCCCTATTTCTCTCTCTTTCTCTATCTCTTTGCCCTATCTTCCTCGTTTTCTCTTACTTCTCACGTGTCTTTATCATTTCTGTCGGCTGTTTATATTATTATTCCGCTTCTCTGTTCACATAAAATTTAATTCAATATTATTATTCAATAATATAACTTTGATTTTGCGTGATAAAATTGAAAAAATTAAAAGAAGCTTCGAGAAAAGAGAATGATTAATTTTATTAATAAATTGCGTTTTCTTTCCTTTCGTACAATTAGTTACTTATTTTTCAATTTAATTGTATGTATCTTTTTCTCTTCTCTCTCTCTCTCTCTCTCTCTCTCTCTCTCTCTCTCTCTCTCTCAGATTGTAAAAAAAATTGTTAATAAAAAAATAAGAAAACAAAATTTATTAATAAAATTTAGTTACTTCATTTTTTTGAAGCTTTTTTTTCTAATTTTTTTCTTTTATCGCGCGAAAGTTAAAGTTGAATCTATTATCGAATAATTGAATTAAGTTATGTGAACAAGAGGAGGATGATAGTATAAGTGGCCAATAGAAATGATAAAGACACATGAAAGATAAGAGAAGATAGGACATAGAGATAGATAGATAAATGAAGAGAGAAGGAGAGAAAGGGCATATCTTGTATGCGCTTCTAACATATTCAAATTAGGAAAAGATAAACGTTGGATAAGACTTGTTGGGACAGCTATATAGAATACTCAATGTCAAGACACAGGTGAGGGGAGGAGCATGTTGATTTCGATTAGGAGCTTCGTGATCTTACAAGAGTCCGGGGTTCCAACTAAGTAAGTAGGTGTCCGAACACGAGCAATCTAGACAAGGGGAGGAAGATGGTGGAGGGAGAGAGCGAGAGTGTGACTCAGGTCGTCGCTGTTGTCGGCGGCACCGTGAATTTATGGGGCCGTAACAGCGACAAGTGGTTCACAAGTCGCCGGTGGCATCACCGTTTGGCGCCCACCCCGAGAAGAAGGGCTTTCTCGTTTCGCTCTCACCTCCCTTGCCCGGAACGAAATAAATTGGGTTTACCGAGGAGGAGACATCTCGTTGCCTCCTCTAGTCTGCGCGCGGATGTCGGATGTACGGATTTGCCGGTGACATCGCCGACTTTATACGCCGGCTCTGCGTCGCACGCCGTGTCACCGGTGAGATAATTACGCATCCTTGAATAATTATACGCTTCCGCTTGAGCGCGCATACATCGAGATTGCATGGTAATTCTCAATTATATCACTCATATTTGTCTATTATTATCCTTAGATATCGTGATTATTTTAAATGAATATTTTTAGTGAATCTTTTTTAACTTAATGATTTTTAAAATTATCGCTTTAAAGTTGTGGGATGTAAGAGAAGCTCACACTTAATCAATCATTTAATAATGATTAATTAACGAGTTTTATAATACTATCTCCAAGCTCATCTTTACATTCCTTGAAAGATCGAGGCGCGCGCCCTACTATCCTTTTTTTTTTTTTATTTTCTTGACTCTATCTCTTCTCGTCTCGCGTCTCGCACCATCTCTTGCAAAAGGGGATTCACGCGATAACGCCTGGCGATTCGATTTGATCCGAGGCGGTGTGAAAGTGACGGCCGTCCGCCTCTTTCTCTCTCATCTGGCGCCGAGCGCTTTGTAGGTCGCGCCGCACCCCGACTACCCCTCTCGAGAGCGACGGTTTAAAGCGTATTAATTAACCCTTTATTAGACCCGAGCGCAAACCGCCGCGCGCTGGCGCGAGATGAGCCTGATTCAGGGGTGCTACCGGCGCGTCTGGATTCGCCCTGGGTATCGTTCAGTATTTATGAAAAGCTTCCAGAGGAGGATATTTCTAGGCACCTCTCTTGTTTTCTCGCTCTCTCTCTCTCTCTCTCTCTCTCTCTCTCTCTCTCTCTCTCTCTCGTTCTCACTACTTAATTCGCTATAAACTTGTGATAAACTAAATTCCATTCTTGTTGCAATGTACACGACGTTATTACAAAATTTTTACTGGCTTCTCACACAATGAATTATTGTATTAATTTGATTATAAAAATTATAACATTGAACTTACGACGAGAATATTTTTTTCCATTTTTTTATCCAGAATTATTTTTTATTCTTTTCGGATATCTATACATATATTCGCAATATTATCTTGACAACAAAATTTATAATCTCGAATCTCATATTTATTTTGATTCCTATTTGATCCGGACAAATTATCTGGCACAAAATATAGAGATTTACGTGAAAAGAGACGAGTATCTTATTGCAAATAGAGCGCTCCTTTTCTATCAAGTAATCGGCATTCATTCTCCGATCTCGCGAATCTATCGATATATCCGAACGACGGATACTTTGATATCTTTAGCGAGCGAAACTTTTAACAGTCCTTTCATTTCAACGAATGCTTTTCGTTCACTAAATTGAGATGTTCCTTGCGATCGTCATTATCCGTTTACCTCGCTGTTCCGACAAATAGCAAATCGCAGAGAAGGAGAGAGGAAAAGAGCAGAGCTCTGCGACAGAAGTTTGAAGGAGAGAGAGAGGGCCGTTTGTCTGTCGAATAGTCCACATATATCGCTCGTAACGCTCTCTCTCTCTCTCTCTCTCTTCCCTCTTCGGACCGAGGGATGAGTGTGCTCAATTTGCCACGTCGAGGGTCGCAGGACCCGGTGTACCTACGCGATGGTGGGTAGGTATGGAGAGGGGTGGAGGGGTGGGAGGGCGAAGGCAGAGTCGTTGGAGGGTGTACGGGTCCCTTAGAGAAACGTAGGACGAGGTCGGAGATGTAGGGCCTCGGGTGGCACGATGTACGACGGGATCGAGATGAGATTGTCCCGCCAGGCTTCTCCGTCTCGCTTCTACTGTACTCACAAACCACCCTTTACCCTTAACGGCCCTCTTCTTCGATAAACTCTTTACACGGCACGAGTCATCGATGCCTCACTACTTTCGGGATCATCGTAAAGTACGTGGCTTGCTTTAAAACCTTTTCAAGGAGAGTCTGTTACGGAGAGAGAGAGAGAGAGAGAGAGAGAGAGAGAGAGAGAGAGAGAGAGAGAGTACGTGCTATATATTTTATTGCGAATCATGTATATTTTAACTGTATAAATTATATATTTATAATTATATTTAATAATTAGCATATACGCTATACCTATGTATTTTAGAATTCTCGAATTTTTTTTCTTTTTTATATAGCAAAGACATTAATCTTTCTTATATTAATTATAATTTATGATTTCTATTGTCTGTTTTAATTTAAAAATTAGCGTTTGTTAATTTTGTGTCCGCTTATAACGTGAAAATATATAAAGTAGTTAGATAGAGTATTTGATAGAGAGAGATATACATAAAATTATGACGGTTATTCAATAACTCTTTCTTTCTCTCTCTCTCTTCCTATTAATTGTCTTTTTAATTTAAGCGCGATACATCTCTAAAACAATCCGAAAATAAAATATATTGTAATGCGGTTATAATAATCATTTCTGAAAAATGCGCATGCAGAAAGTGCGTTTAAGCGAGGTTTATTGGTCGAGGATCGTAAGCGATGTCTCGGCTCAGTCAGAAGACGCAACGTGCATTTGATAGCCCTATCCTGGGGCAAAGACCTGTCGGTAGGCAAGGGAGGATGATTTTCGGGCGCAAACTCGAGTAAGAGGCGACTGAGGAGTAACATAGAGAGGGAGAGGATGGGAGAACAGGGAGCTCAATGGGGTGGGATTTCACGAGATGAGTTTAGACACACGTGGAGACTTAGACGAGAGACGGGACGAGACGAGACAATGCGGATATTGGACCGGGGAAATATGGAGGCAAAGTAAGTAAGACGAGTTGTCGATATCGAGAGAGGAGACGGCGAAGATGGCGACGGCGCAAGATAACGCCGGTAGACAAACTTTCGGGGGTGAGGTGGATTCCTTGGCAGTTATCAGAGCCCCGCCGCAAAGGTAAACGTAAGCCTTTAGTTTGGAAGTCCGGAGAGAGTTTCTTGTCATAGGATAGGCGAGGTAACAAGCGGCAAAGTATCGTCGTTGATATCCGAGATTGCGGATTACTGGTAGTAAGACATAATATGTTCCATCAGACGTATAGCGTCGCGTCTCGTCGTATATTATAATAAATTCATACGCGAATAATATAAGATTTCATTATTCGATCGATTAATTTCTAGATAACGAGATGTGTACCGTGAGGATAATTAAAGCCGCGTCACATCTTGTAGATTGACAATTTCACATCCAATCGCTAAAAATGTGTTGGGATTTCCGTATTTTCCGTAATCGATGTCGTTGAGGCGAACAGATATATCGAAAGGGAAAGGATCGAGTTCAATCGTGCGAGATTCGCGGGGAGATCTACCGATCGATTTTTAGCGTAAAGCTGAGGAGGAACGAGGGGGAATTGTCTGCCCCTGCAGGCTCATTCACGAGGGGCATTCGTCGAACGTTTTGCGACGGGTTAGTCGAGCTTGCCCGCTGCAGGAGCGAAAGTAGGACCTGTTTAATGGAGCTCGAGCCATTCTGGAAATTTGATCGGCGAGAACAGCAAGCCAGCCAGCCAGCCGTTCTTTCGTGTCCCCTCTACGTCTCCTCGTCGTCGTCTTTTGCTCTTATTTGCTCTTTTTCTCCGCTCACTCCGAGCGAGAGTCCTATCTTCTTCCCTCGCATTCCTCTACGGATTCGAGTTGCTTTCCCAACTTTGATTTGATTCCGTGTCCTGTTCTTTTTCTCAATTGCACGCCCGGTGCAACGATTGAGAGCAGCGATTTTAGAAGATTTCCGAGCGCAGAATATTGTCACCCAGCTCTAGATACGTGATTTAATGATACGGAATTTAAAATATTTTAAAGAATAGTTAGCTTTGTTATATTTTTAATTTGTATACACTATACACGTACATATGTACATATTCTTTTATATTGAATCATTGAAAATGTCACTAATTAAAACAAATAATAAGATTTTACTGAAGATCAGTGAAAATACTCACAGTTTGCACCTCCGTCTATTTTTCACTGAATATAATAGCAAGATATTGAGAAATCAGTCGATCATTATCACTAATTTTTTTTCAATGACATTTCAATATTTGTCAGTAATAATACACTATTTACTAAAAGAGCACATAAATAAAAAATAAATAAATATTAATTTATATATTTATATATGTATAATAAAACTTTATGACATATGTTAATATTAATTCACGTCTTATAAACATTGTAAATAGTATTAAATATTATTGTTTTTATTAAAGAAAGAAATAATTTATACATAAATTCTTCTACACAATTAAATAATTATAATATTTAAAAAATTGGTTTTTTATAGTTGTCGTTAAAGTTCTTATAGTCACTATAATGTAGATATCTACTCTTTGTTCGACATTGACCGAATGGCGATGAACGTAAAGAACGGAAGGAGGACAAAGATGAATCAGAGATAAGGTCTAGGTCTGGCGTCGGCAGTTTTGAAAATTTACTGTCTCCTTGACTATGGCAGCTAGGCAAATGTAACGCTTTCTGTTTGCATGTAAAGTATCGTCAGTCGACTGACCATAGAGGCCATTGTACCGACGTACTAATGTAGATGTATGCGAGGTATCGCCGTGCTCTCTTCGTCGAGAGACGATACGAACTCCGGCAGGAAGTGACGTGCTCGTGAAATGGAGTGAAAATTCTATGGCAGGAAAAAGCCATGGTCAGCATTATGTAGGGAACCTATCGTATATATAGAACTTTCATCCATATATACTACTTTATTTACGAATTGTTTTGACCCATTTGGAGAAAAATTTTTTCTTTAAGTTTAATTAATGCGACATATTTGGGACATCTTTTTTTTTTATTTTATCATTTTACACACTTTTGTTTTTCTTATATTATAAAATTAAAAATATTTTTTATTAAAGTTCTTTAATCTGTGGAGGGTATCATTTGTATTTTTAGGGAAGAATGAGAAAACATAATTAGGACAAATTTCATAGAGAAGGCTTATAACTTGGCGAAGAGTTGTTTGCTCGACCATTCTCTAGGCATCCATCTTTAGCTGACCCTGTCAACGGAGAAACGAGGACCCTCCATGGTCGTTGCTTGACTAGCAAACATACCTCGACCGTTGGTCCTTCCATTCTGTCGTACCCCAACCTATCTGTATCGGCGGGAGATTTCTATTTAAATGAGAATCCATTAGAATCTCGAGACAGACGCGCACGGCATCGAGTCGGAAAGTTTCCTCCTACCGGATGCTAATCAGCATTTCCTGTTCAGTCTGGCCCCCATCTTTTTAACAAGGATGCCTTTCTCCTGAACATTCACGTCAAATTATTTTGATTTACAATTATACGCGCGCCTACTGTGTAATATTCGTGATGAAATGCGGATTTTCAGGCGATTCTTCAAAGAAAAATTCTCTAAATAATAATATTATTGTTTTTTTACGAATCGAAAGATTAATAGAACGTAAATTGCTTCGTATCTAATTTGACATAACATTGGAACGATAGAAGGAAAATTAAGTAAATTATAATTCTACGCGATATAATAATTTTAATTTTGACCGGCAGACGTGGTTAAATCTGTATTAGATACTGAAGCTTCGTCGAATTGTCAAAGCTCTCGCCGCAAGCTTTGATGTTAATGTGCAAGGGTTCTAGTCTTTCTCGAAATTAGCGCTAATACGCATTCAAAGTGTCCGCGGATAAACCGACACGTGTGAATGCGAACGAGGTCTTGAGGGCGTAACGACGGTAAGCGAGCGTGTAGCCGTGCTTGTACCGCATGACCGTGACGTGAGCGGCCCGTGCCTATTTACGTGCCTCCAGTATTGGCAACCATCATTAAGAGAGAGCATCGGACGGAGAAGGCGCGTGGTGAATAAGAGCGAGACGGGGCATATAGAAATGACAAAGCCGCTCGTTAGGCCCTCCGAGGGTCCTCGCGAGCTTTGCCAAGGGTGAGAACGTGCTTAGACCTCGATCTATCCCTTCGACCTCTGCCTTTCCATCCGCTCTCTCCCTCTACGGTTCGCTTCGTCGCGTATTCTTGAACACCCTTTTCGCAATGGTCACTTGTGGGTTTCGAGGAAGAAGCCCCGAAAACGGCTTCTCTCACCATCGATGGTCATTGGAGTGGAATAAGAATTTTGTTATCGCGTTTCTCAAATATTTGCGAGCATGCCAAATGGCTCGTATCTTCTGTTGAGATTGCTGGAGAACGCAAATATTTCTCAGCTCGTGGTTTACACACACACATATGTTTGAGTAAAAATTTCTTCCTTGTCCAGATGATAAGATTTGACATAAATGCGTGATTATATATACATATTTATTTTACCCAATTATATACTTAAGATATAATTAAGCACGCGTTAAGAAGGTTGGAAGCAAGAATCGCTGATTAGCGTAGCCGTTCGTTGGAACAAGTGTTAGCGCCGGTAGCTGCGAGATGCAGCAAGTGTGAGTTGCCGCATCGGTAGCAATTACGCGTTGACTACACCCATCTAATGCCGCTTCGCTCGTAAACACTCCGTCGTCTTCTCTGTTACTGCCTTCCGCCTCCTTGCTCACGGGAGCGTCGCGTTCTACGAGGATGTTTTGGCGCAGTTATGTTACGATACACACAGGAAATTATGAATCGCGACATCTCCACATTAACTAATCAGTATTGTCATTAGAAAATGATAATACGAATTAAATATATGTTTTATTTAATGCATTGCTGCATATCTTTCCACGATCTTTTCTGTATCTGATCTTTTAGCTTTCTTTTTCAAGACGATAATCGTGACAAATAATATATATATAGTATATGGTATAGTATTTTATATTTTTTTATTTGATTCTTTATATATTTAAAAGATTTATTAAATTTATTTAACAGGTTATATAGTACAATCGATGGCATACGTACGATGCGATGAACAATAATGACTGATTCGAGTTTAAATTAGCCTTGCGCTTGATTTTTTTGATAAATTGTTCAATATTTCATAAACCGTATTAGGTATCGTATTATAGAATATTATTATCATTTTTTTTTCTCCGACTTTGCACGTTCTTATACAATTCATAAGAGGTACATAAATGTACGAGGCCAGTTCCGAGGGCTGTTCCAGTTGTCATTAATCATCAACGTGATCTAGCGGTGGTCTCATGATTTACGGAGCACCTTCCGCGTTACTGAAACCGCGACAATGTGACGGGATGACGGTGGTTCGGAGAAGTCGTCCTCTTCGTTTTCGTCATCGCCGTCGTCGTCGCAGTCTGCCGTGGGAGTTGGCAATCAGTCAGGTTGACGGTCTCGCCGGCGTAGGTGACCCAAGGTGCCGCGGGTGCGTTCCATCACTTTCCACCCGTGATGTATGCATGAGGTCGCGGTCGGTGGCGACACACACACACACACACACACACAAACATACATACACATACGGATCCACACGCTGCCCCCAAGTAGCTGACTCCTCCATCTCTCGCCTTGCTATTTCCCTATGAATATATGAATCGAACTGACGGAGTTATATGGCAGTGCGCACTCATGGGGGCTCGTAGGCGCGTTTGCGAGATGCGGGATTCCTGGTTTCCATGCCCCTCTCGGTATTACACTAATACCATACGGATATGTATCATGCCGGACATGATGGGTCATTGGTTTGCGGAAATAGGGACGTTTCGCAATTTTTATTTGCCAAGCGCGATGTGTCTGTTCAAAAAGTTTTCGTATGTCGCACATTTGTTTCTTGTTATATAATGTGCAAAATCCTATACATAAATTTAGGTCAATTAATTTTTTCTTCCTATTTAAATTCATCTCGGCCATTTTTTTTCATTTCGGTTACATTAATTTTGATTATCATTTTAAAATTAATATCTTTACTCTGTAAATTTTCACGCCAAATACAATGGAATTTTTTATTGTTGATTTATTTTTTGTTAACAATTTTCAAGAATCGATTTTAATATTATCTGCGGATTTGAGAAAATGCAAAGACAAAGTTATCATTATATTGACGTCTTGAAATAAATCTTGTTGGCGCAATATAACGCGGATGTCGTCGTTGGATCTTACCACGTGTCCCTTCGGACTCCAAAAAGGCCTAAGTCCGGAGCTTAACAAGTTGCGCGCACTTCGCGTGGCAGACAATCCGGCCTACAATGTTACAGAGTGGTAATGGAGTTAATTGCCGGCAAAGGACGAAACCGAGGGCTTACAAGTTAAGATAGCCCGCGCACCTGATACCAACAAATTGCTCGGTTCTTACGTTACCGCGTGACGCAGTGTCGCCTTCCACTGGTCGCTGTAATCACGAGGCGTCGAGCGACTGACACAATAATGCTTTAATCTTCAAAAGTCGCGTAAGAGATCATCATCGTCATTGTTAATCTTATAATTGTGTCGCGATTTATAATGACACAAATGTTAGAGTGGGTCCGTTTTTTTCATTTTTTTTTCGTTTTTTTTTCGTATCATCTAAGAGAGAAATATTAAAGAATAATATAAAATTATTAATTTATTTAATTTATAGAGAATGTAATCTTTAAATGTACCTTATCTTGCTTTTCATAAGATCAGATATAGACTGAGAGACTCAATATTATTTAATCATAAATTTTCTATAGTTATTTTTAAGTCTTTTAACAATTCTTGAAATGAATTAAATTGGATCAAACATATAAGAGAGTGAGAGAAAAATTTCTTAAAATTAATTTTTACGGTCAACTGCTATTGTAATCTGAAAAGAATATATAGGGGAAAGTTGGATAAAACCGGGTACACGAGTCAAACCGGGTCCCCCTGTTTTTTCGTAATAATGGTTGCTATCTATGGCTAACTTGTGTTATTAATTGTAGATTGACGTCGTCATTATTTTAAAACAAATCAAGCCCCTATGCACATGATATTTCTTTTTTAATAAAAGTTCAAAGTTTTTAATCCCCCCAAAAGATCGATATCGAGGCAAGAAACGAATCGTCGGGCACTTTTTCCGTATAGAGCATCTGTTTCGGTAACTGTGACATTGCATTCTGTATATATTAGAGAGTATATCATATTAGTTTTGATCGGCATTTTATAGGCCGAAATATATACAACTATCGTATTTGTTACTTTTCTTGTGGCGGGGCAAAACCGGATACTTACACATGTCATATAATGAGAAGAGGGAGAACTGTTATCCTGACTTTGCGTCTCTACACAAAGTAGTTGAAAACAAAAATTAACGTTCGAAAAAAGAAATCGTTAAAAAAAAAAAAGCTTTTTGAAACCCCTAAAGTTAAAAAATTAAATAAGGAAGTCCTACATCAATGTCGCGCGAACAAGAGGATATCTTTATTTGTGATTTTTATCAACAGAATACATCTTTATATTGATTTTGATTAAAATAAATCTAGATTTTCTAATTACACGACGTTTTGCATATTTTCAAATAGATACCCGGTTTGATTCTACCGGTAGGACAAAACCGGGTACTTTGACTTCTCCGCAAAATCTTATTATTCTTGATATTCTGAAAATTTTTTTTTCAGCGATTGGCTTTATTTTCTCATAGTTTAAGGTTCACTAGAGACCACTAACGGTCGGCAAATTTTTTTTTTACTCTCAGATTTCTTGTAGGAAGACAAATCCAAAAAGGTACCCGGTTTTATCCTGCTTTCCCCTGCATTGGTATATATATTCCAATATTTTTAAAGAGCAACATGCGGCAATTTTCTGTTAGTCCAATGATCGCAAAATGAATGACGAAATAATTACAAGGGCGGATATCATTACGCGTGTCGCGTAATGCGCGTCGCATAATAACAATTAACGGATCCGAGTTAACATCGTACGCTGGAAGTTTCCGAATTCGAGCGCTACCGTGTACGTGCGTGAACGAAGGTCAGATTGCGCGGGCTTCGTCATTAAGTGTGGATACGCTCTGATAATATCTTCAGACTCGAATTCCACGATGGAGAGACTGCGACGGTGGTTTACTCGTTACTCGTTACCCGCGCGAGCACGACGACATCGACGGCAGAGAATGGTTCGCGAAATAGGATAATGCCCTCGACAGGACGTTCCGCCGACGTTGCCGAGGGATGACGACTAGCGCGACACAGAAAAGACATTAGCTGCGAGAAAGGCGAGCCAGAGGGGCTTAGGGTCTTCTCGGAGACGATAGGATGATGATGGTGGAACTGCGAGAAACTCATTGCCCGGCTGGAACTGTCTCGGACCAAGGAAAATTACGAGGACGTTTCGTTCGTACTCTTTTTAGACCTCGTTTTTTTAAACCGCTGTCTATCCTCACTGGATGCTATTTGAGGACGTAATTTATGTGTTTTTTGCATGATAAATATTTTTCATATATGTATACACGATGTTTCTAAAACTATGTCAGAGATTTTAATGGACTTTAAAAATGTTCCTATAAACATGGGTCCAAAAATGCTTTCCCTCCGAATTATAGCCCCCTAAAGTTGAGGGGAAAAAATCATCAAAACCATATAAAAATGATAGTCGCTATTAATTATTACGCTGTGCAAAATTTCAACAATCTGTGAAAAATTCTCCGAGAGCTACAATAAATTTTCGATTTTTTCCCCTCAACCTTAAGGAGCTATAAACTCGGAAGGAAAGTATTTTTTGGAACTTTCTTTATATTTTGACCCCCAGAGTATGCCCTTAAAATCTCCGACATAGTTTTAGAAATATCCTGTATATACATATATATTATGCATATATCTTTCTTATGATGCAATAGTATAAACGCACAGCTGTAATAATGAAAAATTTAACAATATAGAATAGATACAATCAATAAAAGATATAATTTATAAAAATATTTGTATGGAATTATATTTGATATGGAAAACTCAATAACATATATAATAAGATATATATATAATTTTTATAATTTATATTTATATTTTTTTTTTATTTCAAAGTAGTTACACTGGCGCAGTTGTTTTGAAATTTTAAAAAACAATGCAAAGTATTATTAATTTATAGAAAATTTTTAGGATCAATTTTTGATGATCTTCAAATATTTATTGCTTCTTATAAGATCAGATCTGAGAGATATGAGAGATTTCAATGGTTCGTTTTCGATGTAACATGCAAACTGCTTGAAATATTAATAATATCGCTAGATTGTAATTAATATCTCAGATATAGACATGTTAATTAGGCGTATAACTCTTTGTTAGACGGTCACGACGAATTATTTCCAGCAGTCTGCGGTTAGACTTTGATTAACTATTCGCGCTATACCTTATTAATTATTAACGTCGTCAGTTTTGCCGGTTCAATTAAAAATCAATTTTGTAGGGTCCACTTAATTGGTTCGTTTCGCAACGCGACGTTGAATATTACCTTACCACCTATATAACCTTTTGTCTCGTGGCATCGTCTTATCGGGGCCGTGCAGGATTAATCGCTTATCAGGCTCAAGACTCACGTGCAGGCGGGGATTTAATTGAAGCAGGAATATTAATTAAATTATACAGTCTACGGAGCCATTTCTCGAGCTATCGGGACTCTCGTACAGGATTGATTAAATATTTTAATAATAAATGTTGACATACATACACATACACATTATAAGCAAAAACATTTCAGAACGGAATACTTATCGTGAGAACGAACTAATATACGTACACGTTGTAACGTTATTATTTTTCTATACATTATATTTAGAAAAAAATAATAAATGACAAAATAGCAAAATGTTATTATCGTTCATTGTCTTTTATGCACTTTTATTTCTGTTTTTTTTATTTGTTTTTTTTTTCATGAATTTAAAAAGTTTTTTCTAAAGTTAATGATATTAGCGCTAATAGTACTCTGCGTTGATACCACTGCTT
>NW_027223346.1:3510534-3599655 GCF_030449975.1 Polyergus mexicanus
AAGCAGTGGTATCAACGCAGAGTACTGAGGGATTGATGCTCTTCTCTGTCCCCCGTCACTTCTCAATTATTGGTCCGTTTCACTCTATACACAAAGCCGTTCATTTACTTCTATTATTCAAGATAAACAGATTTGCTCCATACTTTGCTCCTTTTCAATCGACAACCATATGTGTATTTACGCAATTGCGGTAAGAATATATCCTAACATTAGAATAACTTTATACGAGATCAATCTAGTACATGGTTGAAATAATCGTGTAATGTATTAAAAAAAAAAAAGAAGAAGAAGTTTTTACACAACATTTTCGCCCCATAGAAATTGTTACAGCTACTCCATGCAGAATCGCATATTCGGCTTCGCATGATTTTCACTTTGCGACTTTCGCAAGCCGATTGCGATGGGGTTTCCGCAATTAGAATGGCAGTGACGGGCATCAAAGGCGGCTCATGTGGAAGACGCCAAATTTCATCGGAAGCCACGCGACGACGGCGAGAGAAATACGCGGAGGCGGGCAGAGAGAGCGGCTCTCGGTCCGAGTTTGTGAGTATCAAGCCAAGGGGATTGCCGTATATTAAAGTACTTTTTGGCTACCCTTCTCTCATTACTCCCCGATCTGCGCCTAGATTTTCTGCCTCTTGCTTTTTCCTTCTCGTGTGGGATCTCTCGTGGCATCCTCCTCGTTAGCCATGCGGTCCACGAGCAATCGTAAGCTCCGCCTAAGCTTGCTGCCTATTTCGCACGATGTTTCGTGACCGCTCATAATACTTGATTCAAGTCTAACTTTTTGTCGACGAGACCTACTGATAGCATTCGAGGCATATGAGACTTACAAGATGCTGAAAATATTGTGCTTTATTCTAAGCAAAGTGAAAAGGAGAGAGAATTAAATTTAAGATAATATTCAAAATATAAATATGTAAAAAGAATGATTGAATCATGGAACTTTGAAATGTGATAAAAAAATTCAATATTATGTCTGTGTTTAATGTGATATTTCTGAGATGTACTATACGAAGAACGAAAACTGATTTTATGATTTTTAAATTAATATTGAAAGTATATTTGATCTGTGTTTAATTTGATATATAGGGGAAAATAGGGTAAAACTGGGTACCTCTTTGGATTTGTCTTCCTACAAGAAATCTGAGAGTAAAAAAAAAATTTGCCGACCGTCAGTGATCTGTAGTGAACCTTAAACTATGAGAAAATAAAGTTAATCGCTGAAAAAAAAATTTTACCGGTAAGGTCAAACCGGGTACCTATTTAAAAATATGCAAAACGTCGTGTAATTAGAAAATCTAGATTTATTTTAATCAAAATCAATATAAAGATGTATTCTGTTGATAAAAATCACAAATAAAGATATCCTCTTGTTCGCGCGACATTGATGTAGGACTTCCTTATTTAATTTTTTAACTTTAGGGGTTTCAAAAAGCTTTTTTTTTAACGATTTCTTTTTTCGAACGTTAATTTTTGTTTTCAACTACTTTGTGTAGAGACGCAAAGTCAGGATAACAGTTCTCCCTCTTCTCATTATATGACATGTGTAAGTATCCGGTTTTGCCCCGCCACGAGAAAAGTAACAAATACGATAGTTGTACATATTTCGGCCTATAAAATGTCGATCAAAACTAATATGATATACTCTCTAATATATACAGAATGCAATGTCACAGTTACCGAAACAGATGCTCTATACGGAAAAAGTGCCCGACGATTCGATTCTTGCCTCGATATCGATCTTTTGGGGGGGGTTAAAAATTTTAAACTTTTATTAAAGAAGAAATATCATGTGCATAGGTTTGCTCGGTTTGTTTTAAAATAATGATGGCGTCAATCTACAACTAATAACACAAGTTAGCCGTAGATAGCAGCCATTATTACGAAAAACAAAGGTGCCCGGTTTTACCCAACTTTCCCCCCTATATTTAATATTATAAAAGAATTTTTCTCAGTCCATAAATATCGTTTGATTCGAAATTATAGTAACATTGTTTAATTATTATTTAAAAATACTCTTATTTTAATATTGAATGACACACATATGGGAATGAAAATATTCTATACGAAAGAGCATGTGAAAGGATCGCGTCAGCAAGCCGCATTCACGTTCTTAGATATGGCGAGATCAGAAATTTCGTGGTAAAATCACACGAAACGCTAATCCGTGAACCGAGGCAGCGTCCATCGGGGTGGGGGGCTTCTTTTGGTGCCATTAGTCATTAGCGATTCTAAAAGCTCCCAGGGTAGAATATTACGGCGGTAGCCAGGGCGGCTTTTACCATACTTCAGCTTTATGTGAGGCTCATTCATCAAAACCCAACGAGCCCAACGACTTCGTGGGTACGTAGGACGGCGCAATGGCTCGTACATTGCGGCGAGCTACTTATGATTTGCGATCTTGCGGCATCAGACATTTTGAAAACGGCTGAACACGAGTATATACTTTGCTGCTACGTCATAAAATTATTTGCATTTTTTCTTTTAAAAATAAATGATGTTTTTTGATCTTATCGTAAAGTGTTTGTTATATTATTTTAAATAAAATTGCTCCCAAGGATTCTTATATATCATATTGTTGCATTAAAGTAAAAAGTTAGGGAAATATATTTAAACAAGGTAACTTTCAAAAAATATTAACATTTTCAATGTGAAGCTTGTAGCCCAATTAATTTAATAAATCTGTTTTGTATGGCTGGAAATAATATATAGAGAATAATATTGAAGGGAAGAATATATATATATATAAAAATATTAAAAGATAAATTAGGCTCTAAATATAATAAATATTCATAAATAAATAAAATGAAACGGGCAAAAAAATGAGAGCCACCGCGCTAGATAAGGAGCATTAATATCGTCACCGTTGACAAGTACGGCTCGCTCGACATGCTCCAGACATTATTTATATTATGTCAAATAACTGAAGATGGTTCAATATTCGGATCAAAACGTCTAATAAATGCATTCGTACCTACGAAGAATAAGATAATTTTGGTGCCCTTCATCCAGCGCATAATTATTTTATTTATTTGCGAATATTGTATAATCAAAGTTTCTTCGTACTGATAATGTGAAAAGAAGTTATCCGTCCAGATACAAGTAGCGTGATCTTTCCTCGCGCTCGCGTCGCAGGAAATCGGCGTTTCCCGAAAGACGTAGAAAAGGTGAGAAGCTGTCAACTCTGTCACGCGTCCAATGGACCATACAGGCGCCCCATTACTCCGGGACTCCAGAGAGAAATAATAAAAATGCCATTAGTGTCTCGCCGTCCCATGATGCTCGACGATGTGAGCGTTCCACCCCAGATTTCGGAACGATATATCTCATCCCCTTCTCGACCACTTTAACGTCTTTGTCACGGACTCTCCCACTTGACGAGGTTAATCCTTCTTTCTGGTCTTCAGCCTTCTTTTTCCTCCTCGGTCCAGCGACCGAAGCCGGACGGCCTTAAAATCCGTTCACGAGCTGGAACGAAAATAATTGCATCGTGATTCTTCCTACTCCTTCGTCGTCCCCATCCCTCCCCTTCTCTCTGTCACTCTCTCTCTCTCTCTCTCTCTCTCTCTCTCTCTCTCTCTCTCTCTCTCTCTCTCGCCATCCCTTGTTTTCTTCTGTCGCTCGCACGCCCTTCTTTTCAATCCAGAGCTAAAAGTATATAAATCCCCAGGCGGTATCGTCGTCGAAAAATAAGATAAAAATCTCGTGGCATCCGGATCGAGCGGGGGAAACGGTGGAAAAAAAAGGCAAATTCCCGAATAAACACATCCGCGCCTCTTTATGATGGCACTTTGTGGATCCATCCCCGCTCGACGCGCCTTGTGTACCGCGCGTATTATTAACTCAACCACCGGAAAATGTCAACGTAGACAGTTCTTTTCTTATCTGCTTGCTTTTCTTTTACCATTACCGACGCCCTCTCCCCCTCGTCCTTTATCTTTATTGTTTTGTCTGACTTCGCGCGACTCGGCGAATCCAATCTGGGAATGACACCTTCCGCTGATTATCTTTGTAAAATGTGTTACGCTGGCGCATATTCATCGTCTTTTGTGCAATTATTTTTTTAATTACGTTATGTATGTGGATAGATATACACAGATTATATACATATATATTGCTTGCATATATATATGAATAGCTATCTGCTTTAAAATCTGATATCGTCAAGCTTTCTCCTTTAAGGGAACGGAAATCGCGAAATCGGTTTACGTACGCGCGATCCTGAATAGAACGACTCGGCACGCAGAGATACGATATCGGATTTCCAAACGTTTTAATCACCGTTTTTCTTTTTCCCTGCCGCGATTTCCTTTTTCCTTCAACGGGGGGAGTCTTCTCGCGAAAAGGAGTTATCACCGAAGGAAGCTACGGGCAACCGACGGTTGGCGTAGACCCGGAAAGGGGCTGGAGGCGCCCAGCGGGGGTTAAAACGACCCCCGCAGCCGGGGCTGAAGTCTGAAAGATAAGGTGCCCCTCTTCTCTTCTCTCGGCCTCCTAGATTATGGAATGGCACTTTAATTACACTAATGGGAGAACCAAATGTTAATTACAATTCGAAGTCTAAAAGAGAGACGATTCGCGAGACTGAAAGAGAGGAGGAGCTTCGCATAAGACGGAGTGAAAGAAAGACAGAAGGAGGATGATTCAGGAAAAGAACGAGATGAGATTTGCCTGCGCAGAGAGGAGGGTTTTACCCTCCGTGATTAGTATTATTTAATTAAAAATGCCCGATCTCTCACTATCGTTTCTTTCTAATGTCACGTGGCAAGATTTGGAAATTCGCTGAGAGAAAAGCGATTATTTCATGTTATTACTTATATAGAAAGTAGCGGTGCAGACAACATATTCTTGTCGTAATTTTTAGATGTAACAGCTTCTGGATCTTTTCAATGTGCATAAACAAATTGTAACTATCTTACG
Organism: Polyergus mexicanus; assembly: GCF_030449975.1. Taxonomy (NCBI): domain Eukaryota; kingdom Metazoa; phylum Arthropoda; class Insecta; order Hymenoptera; family Formicidae; genus Polyergus; species Polyergus mexicanus. The sequence goes on from NW_027223346.1 coordinate 3,515,458, forward strand.
TAAAGATGTAACTATTTTACTTGACATAACGTCATTAAGTATTGTAGTATCTTTCTTGTTCTTTTGTAGCGTCTTTTTCTATATTCTTTTTATCTTTATTCCGTTTTTTAATTTATACATCATTAGAACACTTTCCATTTTATTTTCTTCACTATAACTTTATAATTGATTTTTTAAAATCAATATTTTATTATATTTAATAATATATTATTATACATAATAACAATATTATATATAAATACTTTCCATTTTATTTTCTTCGCTATAATTTTATAATCGATTCTTTTAATCAATATGTTATTATAAGATAAGAAGAAGACTTTGATACAACAATCAGATAAGTTTATTTTTCCAAATATTACAACGTGCTCTGAAATATTTTGAAATTTTCTCATATATTTCGTTTTATTTTAATGAAGAAATAAATACCAAAGTGTAAATTTGAGTTTATAAAATTGCATTGAATTTTAACTGTACAATTAATATCTTAAACTTGATAAAATAATTTTTCGAAAGAATAGAATGGGCTAGTTTCTTTCATACTTGTTTTTAAAATTCTTTCGATTTTTAACCGTAATCTCTTTTGTTGTTGATGTGATGACATTCTGCGAGACGATGGGGGGGACGACCGTCGACGACGGGGAGACGACGCGCGTCGGTCGGTTTTCAATTTAAAGTTGGACGAACGTGTCGAGATTTCAATGTACAAAATGCGTATGCTAAACTCTTCGCCACCCCTCGTGGCGCGCTCCCGCTTCTCTCCGTCTTTTCGAGGCTGAGAGCTTCGACAGCCGTGGGCCCTTGACGGTCGCCGATGGACAAGGTCCACGCCGACGTTGCGACGTTGCAAAAATCAGCAAGTCTGATCAGTGGCGCCAAGTAGAAAGGGGCGCAAGTAGAACGACGCTTGTTGTAGCAAGCCCGCACGCGGGACGAACGTCCCGCGTCCACTTTGAAGTTCGCGCCCCCAAAGGACAAATTACTTTTTCGAGGCGGTCACCCGGCCTTGAAACCCTTACGGAGCGCCCTTACACCCTTTTAATGATCGCGGCTACCGATCGAAGGTAATGCATATCAATGGACGGGTGACGGCGAAACAAACGTCCGATAGTTCCTAATGACTTTCTGAATTTTACTTTTTAAAATGTCTTCTCCTCCGCGTCGCGACCTGCCTTTTGAGCATACACTCGCGACGATATTATTACCATGATTCAAAGGCTCAATATAAACTTTATAACGTTCACGAAATTACGAGTGCATCTCAATGTATCAAAAGTTATTATTCTTTTGTTGATTTATGTACATATATTTTTTCTTGCTATAATGTTTATCATATATGCATTATTATTGAAATTTATATATATTATTTCTAATTCATCACTATGTATATATATATATATTATATTATTTATTTTTAGATGTTTATGAAATTATTATTATTAATCTCCTATCGTGTTAATGTTCTTTTGACAAATGTTTTTTTAGAAATTAAAAAAGGGAAAATATTTTTTAGAAATTAAAAAATACTCTCGCTCGCTACTCGAGTTTAATTTCTAAAAATTTCATGTTTATTTATTCACATCATTGATTAATGCGGTAAATAAATATAACTAAATATTCATTTTATTCATACATGGTATATGGTACATGTACATATCACATATCGTCAGAAAGACGACATAGATCGAAAAAAAGATGCTTCGGTAGCAGGATTCTGTCTTAGATCGGCGAGAAGTTTCGCCTGAGGAGTTGGATTACCACGTGGCCACGGGTAGATTTGAAAATTGTGGGGGCCCCGAGGGCTCCCCGGGAGAGTGGTATGGCAGGGTAGAGCGTGATTGATTTTGCATACGACACAGATTGGACAGGTTTGAGAAATTGGACTGGCTTTCTGCCTGGTTTAGCCTCTTCGTCTGTCTCTCTTTCTCTCTTGAAAAGTTTTCGCCTTTCTACTTTCATTTCTCTTTTCTCTTTCTCTCTCTCTCTCTCTCCTTCTCTCCATCATATTCCTTTTTTTTTTTTTGCAATAGTCTGATACGTTCGGACCATGTGTTCGTATATGTTACATGCGTGCGTGCATGTAATTCGCATATACTTGCCATATCGGCGCGCGTATTTCTACGCGAGACGAAGAAGGGTTCCCTCTCGTATCTCTTGCAGGAAACGTCGAAGGGGATTGGCCTTGAACGAGCGATTTGTGCGATCTTCGTGGATATATTTATGAGCATTCTAGCCACCCCCGTCTGAACTTTCATATTGCGCTCGCTTTAGATAGTCAGTTTTGCGCGTAGCGAGTTACCCCTTACATTATACGCGCAATATTTCTGCGTTAAATTATTCCTGAATTATTATGTAAAATAGATATCGATAATATATTAACAAACAAAAAAAATGAGTTTTTCTTCTTAAGAAAAATCTCGATTGATTTTATAAGTCTTTCCATTATTTCCACTTCGCATGAATATTTGACGCGTATTTCGTATATTGATTTTAAACGTATAACGTATTAATGAAACTTGGAATTTCATGTGCGGTGGATGGAAAACGCATCTCAAAGCGGTACAACCTGTGATCATGCGGGAAAGCTGAGGAGGGATTGTTGAGCCATCCGGGGTCGCTCTCGCCGTTATCCGCCAACGTCGGAGTGGATAACAGGCCGAACGATTTATTCTAAACCTTTATCCGGGGGCGCCCTCCAAATTTATGAAAGAAGACGCCCGTTTAACCGACTCGCTCAGTCATCCCTCACCGCGGTGGTGAAGCCACCCTTCCGTGCCTGTCTTCCACGCCTTTCTCCGTTACTCTCTCGCGCGCGCGAGACTCCCTTCCCGCTTCGGTCGGCTTCTCCCTCGACTTGGCTTGGCTCGGCTCGGCTCGGCTCTCCCGCCGTGCTCGCATGTCAGCCCTTTATTTTATACCGAAGCGAGTCGGTCCGATTTGGTCCTAATATTAAAGGGGATGGCTTGCCCTTAGCGCGTGATCGGGATGCCAAATCTCTTCGACTCCGGAGTCTTCCTTATACACGAACGAAACGAGTTTTAAGCGACTGGGAGTTTCTCTTGCTACGATTAACTCGTTAAACGGAGGCAACTATCGTTACTTCATTAATTACAGAATGGATATAATAATAAATGGATTTTCTTAAATAAATTTAATATTACTTTATAATAATTATTTTGGATCAGAGTATTTTTATTGGAAATAAATAGATAAAATAAATGAAATTAATAATAAACATCATGAAAATAAATAAATCTAAATTAAATACCATGCAATTTTTATTTCATTTTTTCATTTGTATATTATTTGATTTTGATTATTGTATCGTATTGAATTAAACATCCATACGCTAAATTTATACATGTTTATCAACTGTATTGCTTTTATACATACATATCGAGGTATAATAATATTGATTATTATAAATCACTTCTTCTTATAATAGCTAAATATTAAAATAAATGATTTGAACGTTATTGTTTGCTACTTGACAAGTGAATTATACTCGCTCGTCTTGTAATTTAAAATAGTGCACGATTTGATTTAGTCACGACACATCTGTCTTCCCACATTACTTGAGCACATCTAATACATGCAATTAAAGATACGCTTCGTTTATAAATTAGAATTGACGTCGAAGGAATAATTTCACGTAATTCATTTCTTTCTTGCAGTTATACCTGAGCAAAACACGGCAGGCTGCCTTTTCGGCCGATTTGCAGCAGCAGACTCTCTCACGAACAGTCAGTCCAACCGCACGCCAGCAAGGTAAGTTTTTACCTTACTTTTTGCAGCACGCGAGCCTTCTCTCCTTTTCTCTCTTCTCTTATATTTTTTCAACTAAACGAAGAGTGATTTATCGCGCGCAACTTTCGATTTGCGTCACAATGGTCCCTATCGTTTTCTCGTCGCTCTTGAGAAACTTTCGGTGCACATGCAATTTTATCGCTTAATATCCTAATGCCCTATTTTTCACTCGACGTAAGAGAATATCCCGATAATATTCTGATACGCTGAGGAAACATTGATTATGCGCAAGTTTTAATAAGAAACGTCGATTTTTATATATATATTGTATATATGCAATAATGGAATTCTATCTCTTTATTGCAACTTAATAATTTCGTATTAAATTATTTCAACAACATAATGTTTAATTAAATTTTGATTAAGTCTGCTTGAAATTATCTGACAAAGGAAGAGTTCTTGTATATCCTTTGCAGCTTATTTCGCTAAAATTGTTTGATCTTCTCTTCAATAGTTTAGAAATCAAAAAAATTTCTATATAAAAAATATTTTCTTGGCATTTAATATTTTTCATTAAAATGAAAGTTTCGATACGCCCAGAATTATCCATACTTTATCAATGAATGATTATTCTCTGATAATGTTTTTATGTTTTACTATTTTCATGAGTTTGATTGCGACAATAAGAACTATGATTGAAGGAAGCCGCGGGCACAGAGCACTTTTATCGTATCCAGAGGTCCCTCGATAGCAGATGGCATAAATAATCCAATGACTTGGGAAACTAATATGATTGCGTATTCCTAAGAATAATGTTCTGCTTCTAACGGACACGATATGCGTGGAATTTAAGAACATGGCATCACGACAATGATCGGAGCTTTCATCCAGAGCAAAAATCGCGTCGAAAGTGATCTCGTGATAGCGGCACTTACCGCGATCAAACTTTCTTCTTTCCCCTTCGTAGAAAACAGTTGTGGACGAGCACGGAGTCGGCTATATCCACGTCACGATTATAAGCGATCTCTGTCGCTTTTGTCTATGAATTATGGCTGGATTATCGTCGACGCGATTTATTTTCGTTCAGTCGAATAATAAAAAATTCACGAGAGATTTAAAATTTCTTAGTTTCAATTACGATGTCAGCTATCTCGATAATCGAATATGTCTTCGTAAATTATATTATATTCAATAATAAGCAAGCCACGTGAAGTTTGCGTAATCGAAAAAAACGAAATCATAAATCTTAGCTTCTGGTCAAAATATTGCCCATCATTTTCACAAATTCAGTTTGCCAGTGAATTCCGATGGGCGTTGGTACCTCGAGAACCGATCGAATCCTCGGGCCCAAGTGGTTTCGGAAAGGCGAACAGCTCTCGAGTACTGGAAACAAAAGCCCCGGGGTTTCAATTAAATCCTTTATTAGTTAGCGATAATGGGGCCAGCACAGCGGGTCGGACCGACCTGGCCGGCCGTCGCTTAATCGAAGGTTACAGGGTTGTTTGCGCGGATCTCTGCGGCTCTCACGATATTGAGGGCTGACTAGGCAGTCTTTACCTCCTTGATATTTAGAATCGCCCTGCCGGCCTCTCGTCTGTGCCCTTTCTCCAATCCGTGCTGCGAGAAAGGCCGTCTCGAGGATCCTCGCGGCTTGCCGGACCACGCCGATTGATTTTCTTGCGCGTTCTGCAAGTTTAACGAGGACAAGCGGGGAAATCGAGAGACTCACGGACGGGACAAAACGGCGAAACGAGAAGGCGCAGAGGCAAGAGCGAAGGAGAGACGGGCCGAAACGGTCGAGCCGGGGAGGAGGAATTTGTCGCTGAGAAGAGCAGGTCGCAGCAGTCGCCTGCGGCGAGCCGCAACGATCCTCTCGTCCTCCCACCCGTCTCATGCTACCGCACGATACCGGAATGAAAGAGAGATAGAGATAGAGAGGAGAAAAGAGGAAGAGAGAGAGAGAGAGAGAGAGAGAGGAAGCTTGTCGCTGCTACTGTTATTGCTCCACGGGACCGTTCGAAACTAACTTAGGGCTGCCGAAACTACACTCGCTCTTCCCGCGCCGCAAAACGAACGACACGGTTAACAAGGCGGCACACGAAATACATTGGATATTGATTCGCGAGGGAGAAACGACAGGGTGAAGCGCCGGGTGAATATTTCTTGGACGTTCGGCGCGATAAATGGCAAAGAGGAGCATTCGCGGCTCCAACAGACACCTAATGTCATTTTGTAATTTCGAGTTGGAGCAACAATGTACACGGTTATGCGTCTCGTCAGCGTGTCATATTACGTGATGCGTTTGTTTTAGTTTTAGTACAATGTTGATTCTAGCCTATCCTTGCAAATACGGTTCTTTAAAATTGTCCTTGATTTATGAACATGTCGTTGGTTATTTTTATCTACTTGCTTGGGTTTTTTTTTTTTAAGAATAATTTGAAATAAATCTATCGCGATTGATATCCATCAATTTCGCAATAATAACTGGCGTTCTCTATACCGTCGTACGATCATTCGCGTGGCCCAGTAAATTGCATTTATGTCACGTCGTCTCGATCCATATAGTCCACGAAATCGGTTTTAGTGTAAACGAGGAAAGCCGGGCTAAGGGTCTCAAGCTGGGTTCGGCGGCTTCGCCGGTTGGGTGGGAGGGTGCGGCAGGAGAATGGCTGCGACATCTTGTATTGTCAGATCCCAACGCGACAAATTCATAATTGCGTTAATGCGGGTACGGCGAGGGTTCTTGCCGCAACCACCGCAAGACGCGCCATGGCGTCTTGCGGCTGTAAGAGAGGACACGATATAGCGCATGAGAGGCGGCGAGAAGAGAGGATCCGGGGCGGCAGGAGACGGTGGAGAGCGGTCCCTTCTGGTACGGGCTCGTTAATCTTCGGAGGATTACGCCAGAAGGAAGTATCGCCATTGTGCAGGACGCTACTCCTCGAGTCGATAATTATTAATTAAATTGGCCGAACGGGCCACTCTGCGATTTATCGACTTATCGAGCGCTGTAAACGATATCGCGACGATATTATTCCAGAAACGTGCAACAAATTTTTTAACAGCTTCTGAATATGTATAAATTGATTAATTACACCTAGAAAATAACTTATATTTTACTAATTATATTTATATACATGTATAGTGAATAGAGTTGATCCTTATGGATGAAAAAAAAGCTTTATCTTTTATCTACATATATAATTTGCTCTACACTATACTATTATATTCTCAGAACCAATTAATTTATGTAAATTTTTAGATCGCAGTTATTAGACATATTTTATTTCATCTCGATTAAGTTGGACGTTTAACGAGAAACGCAGACAATTTCACGATATTTTAATCAGACGGAAGTTGGTTTGTATCTATCCGTTTGTATTTTACCTGGCTGGGTTAAACCAATAGAACGGTCATTCGGAGTGTCGGAAAAGCGGGCGTCCAATATTAAATGAAAGGCCGGCGCGAATGAAAAAGCTCAACTTGCAGGTGCTTCGTTTCAGTCGGTCGTGGACAATTGAATCATCGTCAAATCGTGACGGGAGGGTCATCAAATCTGCACGAACGGGCACGAGAGCGCGACGAGAGAAAGGGTTGTGCGAGCGTCTGTTGGTCGGTCGGTCGGTCGGCGGACGGGAGTAAAAAGGACGGAATTGCAGAAACGGAAGAGAGAACGGGTGACGTGAACGAACGGGCCGAAATAAAACAGTGATATCGAGGCATTTCACGCACGAGCGAGAGAGTTTAGCAGATTCAACGTGCGTGCCGGCACTCCGCCGTTTTCCTGCCGCGGTGAAACCGTCCCTCTCTCCTTTTTTCCCGTCCTCTCTTCAATGGCTCTCTCTCTCTCTCTCCCATTCTCTCCATTTCTCTCCCGCTCGCACCTCGCTCGCGCTCTTTACCCTTTTCTCTCTCTCTCTCTCTCTCTCTCTTGCTCTATCACCTACACCCTCATCGGGTCTCGCTGAAAAATACTGCTCTCGCTGACACCTGTAGCTTCGACGTTCTACATATGTGCGCACGTAGCGCGTCGAGTTGCCGCCATCGACGAGTGGAAGAAACGAGGGACGACGAAATTGATAGTTGACGATGTCGAAAATCGTCATAAAATCTATCGAGCGTAATGCAATCGAGTGTGATCGAGTAACTTGTTTCCGTGAATGCGACAAGTGTTTAACGCGTTCAGAAATAATCGCGTTATATTACGAGATATATTTACTTTTGCAAACATTGCAAAAACATAAAATAGCTATCTTCATATGAGTTTTCTATCTCTTGCTTTTGTAAAAAGTAAGAGAGTCGTAGGGGGATATAGGCTTATTTAAAAATATATAATTACTTAACTTAAAATCAATCTTTGTAAAACTTGTAAATTTGCCTTAATTACATACTCTGTTGTAAAGATATAATTCTCGGTCTTGGTATGAAATTTTGTAGTGTTATCAGTATTTGCAAATACGAGCACTATGACAAAAGGGGGAACAAGCTCCACAAGTGGCGGACTTCACGGGACTTAAGTATATAATCCTTGTAATTACTCGATTCTTTTTTTTTTCTGCCGCGGTTCCGTCTACTTCGCCTTTATACGTTGTCTGGATTGCTCCCTGGATCTATGTGGCAATTCACACGGTTGTACGTTCATAAAGATACTTATCAAGCGACAGTCGTGGTGATCTTTTTTTTTTTTTTTAACCTGACTCTTTTCTCCTTCAAATTTCTTCATCGTATTGTATAGTTCGATGACGTTTATGAGGAAATATAAGTACATTCATTTATTGCGTTTGCAATTATATTTTCTGAATCTAAAAATAAGTATAATACTAATAAAGTAACACTATGCAAAGAGATATAAAAGTAATCGTATCTTCAAACAACATTGCGATTATTTACTTGGAAAAATTATCGTCATTTTTCGAAAATTTCAAAATTGATCGTTTTATTTTTGCATATATCATACGCGAAGTTTTCACCGTATAAAAATTTAATGACAAACTTATTTTTTATTATTCCTTGTATACGGAATATATTTCGTTTGACGACAATTTGCTGTTTCTAAGAGTTAAGAATTTACGAGATGCGAAACATAGACACGCGACGCATTGTCGCTTTAACGCTGATAAGGAAGCAAAGGGCGAATCCGCAACGTTGGACAATTAATCGATACGACACGCTGCGAAATCGCGAATCTACCACGCTCCGAGGTGACAAAAGCGCGCAAGTAGAGGGGTTGCCTCGTCGCGGGTGACCGACAACGTGCGCACACGAGCAACCCCTAACGCGGGCGTGAAATCAGGCGCCGGCCAGGACGTCCGCTCGACTCGGCGGCCGACGAACAATAAGAATCGATATCTTAATTAACGAACGCCGGTGGGTCCGATGAGCGAACTTCTCGTCAGGCAGAAAGGGAGAGTCGGAGAGTGCGGTGAAGGGGGAGTGTTAAGGGAGGAGAAAGGGAGAACGAACGCAGGGTGGATCCGGACCCGCGTTTTCGATGGGGTAGCAACGGCGGACGCCTGACCGGAAGCGAGAGTCTGCAGAGCCCTGCGGACCTCGTTCTACCGGAAGCGCCATTCACGCGGCCCTCTCGCTCTCGTCCTCGGCTCTTCGCCGACACGGTCGTTCGTCGTGGTCGTCGTCGTCGCCGCCGTAGTCGCCGACGCTGATACGTTTCTGAATAAACAATACACCCTCCCCACGGCCGCAACCCTCGAAAAAGTTTGGCCGATGGTGCCGCCAAAAAAAGATCCGCGTCGATGGTGAACTGAATTTTTTGTATGACATTGTTCGGGCTTGCGATATTTTAGAACATCTCGGTGGTTAGCGGAAAAATGGATGGCGAGTTGAAAGTTTTTTTAACGGAGATAAAAAAAAAAGAAAAATCAATAGCGAGACAAGATTTGTTCTAATGGATTATTCCAAATGGATTACTCCAACGAATTAAATATTTTATTAATATAAGAGATTTTCGCACGCGTGTATCTGGGGCGTAAATAATATTTTATCGAGTTATGACTATGAACGGAAGATACAGATTTCCTTCCGATGTAACAAGCGTCTCTCGTCTATGACGAACTACCCTGGCGGCGCCATATCCTCGGAGATTGAGATATCCCCGAGAACGTCCGGTCCGATTAATATCGCCGCGAAGGAAACGAGCGAGGCTGGGTAAATTAACGAATTGGAGGGCGCTCTTTCGAGGGCGCTTTTATCCGCGACTGGCTAATCCGATAAAGTGGCAGCTTCGCACGAACCTCTTTCTTCTCGCTGACATTCCGTCCGATGGGATATGACACTAAGTATTCTATATTGACTAATAAACCGCTATCCTGCGGCTTCCCCGCTAACGAAGCCTTGCTTCTTATTTTCGTTTGTTTGTAATCGTGCACCCTCTCGAATCTCTCCTCGCGCTTTAACAGATGCCTAATGTATTTCCGCGCGACGTATTCGATCTAAAAGGACCGAATACTCGAAGCTGTTGGTGCGTACTTCAAATACGAGACTCGCGTGAATTTTCCTCCTCTTCCTCCTCGCGATCTTCGTTCACACTCTCGGCCTTTTCGCTCCGCTCGCTCGTCGAGGGAGATATCCCGACGTAGGACACAGCCGGAGAAACCTCGTCAAGGCCGCATTGGTGGGCGCCTCAATCAGAACTCGCTTTGGAACCCAATTTCACGAGAGAGAGACTATTTGCGCGTGCTTTGGCCGGTAGTAGGTTTGACCTCTCGTTAATCACCAAAGGACCCAAAGCACGAAGGCGAGTCGGACAAGCTGTGTAGTTGACCGCAATGGCTGACCATTGGCCCGATGGACAAACCCTTAAGGTTACCGAGACATAGGATGGCACCAACGGTGTATCTATTTTCTAAAAGTCGGTTATTTTATTTTTCCGATATTTTCGTAAAATTTATTCCGTGATTGTGCTGATAGTTTGACATTATATTGAAAAATAATATTTTTTACGTTAAAATTTTTACTTACTAAAAACCCGAGTATATCGTCTCGTGTTGATCGAGTCAATGTTTGGATTGTAAGCGATATGTTTGCTACTGTAAGCGATACGTAGTGCAACGATTTCACGCAGGTCGAGGCATCGCCCCGAGCAATCCTCATTGGCTTGTACACGACGCCTAATCGCTGTATTAGCTGGCTTTGTGGTTAAGCTACGCTATTGCCGAATTAGGGGTGATTCGCTTCGAAACACACCATCCCGCGTATGTGCCATCTAGGTGAGCATAACGCACGGTACAGTTCTGTATTTTTATCTCGTAATATTTACTTTCTGTAGACTCGTTTGCAATATTTTGAACATTTTACGAGAAATTATTCTCTCTTTTCGATATCTTCATCTTACATATACATACATTGAGAAAAAATTTATATTTATTAATCTTCTAGAAAGATTTATATTTAATAATAGAGTGAATTTTAATCGAAATTTTTTTTTTATTTTTTTTTATTGATACCATATGTTGGATTCTAAACGATACTTAAGCACATGTCAGAAACACGGTGCAAAGTTTCATCTTCGTTAAAACTTTTGTTTTATCTTCTTTATCGTTTTATCATTTACATAATCTTGAATATGGAAAAATAATACGCATACAATTAGACGTTTAATTAAGAAGAGTTTCATGACAAATAGTAAAAATATTTATTACAGAAATTTTACTTTGCAGAAATAATAGAATCTCTCGAGTTGTTCCAATGAAACCTGACGATATACAGGTTTAGACAGATTTGCATAGCTCGCTATACGTCAGACCGCCATAGTCTCTTGGCGCATATCGTTTGTTGGTTTTGCGGTGTACCATAACGCCGCTTTCCTCGTAACCTCTTTCCCTCCTCTTGGGAAAAGCGAGCTTTCGGCAACAACGTTCGGCAAAGGGCTCCTTCCATCATACCGCCTCGTACTAGACACGAATAAAATCTGATCACGAGACTTACAAGAATTATAGATTTCGAAAAATCTATCATATTCATGAGAAAAAAATGATGAACATTTAATTCGAAGATGTTTCTAGAACGCCCGTACGTTTAACGAATATTATATTACAGATATTATATTATTCTATTTATAAATTTTTTTTCCTATGATTTATTTTTTCTTCTACCCTAAATTTTACCTATTTTCTTTCTACGACTGTGAATGTGAAAAGGATTGAAGAAATTTGAAGTTGCAAATCCATTGTTTTAAAGTACAAGATATCGTTATAATTTCTCATTATTTTAAATTGAGTTATTCTTCTTTGATTTCGCTGGTGTCTTCTTGCATCGACACCTTGAAATTATTGCTTCATTACGTTGCGAGACGGGTGAAAAGCCCACCGTTCCCCTCGATGCAGCTTTTGACCTCGGTGAGAGTGTTTCTGGAGATGGTTCGACCGCAGGATCTACCGGAGAACGAGGCGAATGAAGATGGTAGGACGGTAGGAGGGGGTGGGGAGGGGGATGAGGGAGGGAGGGAGGGAGGGAGGGTGCGAGAAAGGACAAGCGGAAGCACACCGCGGGGGATAAACAGAGGTGACGTAATTACCGAGATTAATGCGGCCTTGAGCTTTCGGTGGCAACCGAAGCTCCCGGTGCTTGCTTTTATCTCGCGAGCTATCATCCGGTCCCGCTTCTCCCGCTCCTTCCTCTCCCCCTTCGCCACCGGAAAGTAATTTGAGGACGAGAGAGGGAACGGTTTTAAATTTTACTTATCCGTGAGACTTAGATTTACTTGCACCAGCGCTGCCGCCGGCGATCAATTGCCATTTTTGCAAGTTTGTCACGCTGCGAATTTAGCTTTCGAAGATAATATTGTTGTCATGTACAATATTTGTTGCGGCAACATTTTATACGTATAAGAGATATCAATATCTTTTAAATTCTACACGTACGATTGTAAAAATTAGATGGCAAAAATAGAATAGAGAGATGAGAGAGATACTAAATTAAAATTCTTTATTTTGAAGAAAGGATATTTTAAATATTTTCATATTGCTTAGAAGAAATTGGATATTGATATTTTTCTTCGCATTACATAATTAATATTATATTCCAACTATATATTCTGAATGATTCTAGTATCGAATGTAGAGAGAATTATCATTTATTTAAATGAGACAAATATAAATGGAGCCTTAATAATTCTGTTAAATTTCTGTGTCGAATAAAAGAGATCTATTATATGATAATATTGTATAATAAATTAATAATTAAAATGATTTGCGAGTTTTCGCGGAAATCTTTTAAACAACAACTGAGAAGAACTTTCGCCAACATTCGCAGCGCGGCTTTCTGAAGCAATTCTCTTTGGGCGTCGTGAGATTTTCCACGAGACGATACTCGTAGCGGCGGTCGGGTGCCGAGATTTCTCCGTCTCTCTTCGCAGGCAATTTGAGAGAAAGAGAGAGAGAGAGAGAGAGAGAGAGAGAGAGAGAGAGAGAGCGGGAGAGGGAAGAGGATTTCCTCTTTTCACCAAAAACACCGGGTGCGGCTGCTCGTCCTCCCGCACTTCATAGGAGAGAGCCACTATTCACGTTGTCTCACGACACCCCTTTCTTTCCAACCCTCGCTACCCCTCGCCGTCGTACTTCGCGTTGTCGTCGTCGTCGTCGTCGTCGTCGTCGTACACCGTTGCCTGCTCGAGACAATGATATCGCAGGAAAAGAGGAGAGCGTCTCGGCCCGCTTTACAACTCCCGGCGGGGCCGACGTTACCGGGGCGAAATTAATATCATAAATAATATCGTAAAAAAAATACAACCCGCAGCGCTCGCCGCCGTCACGCCGGCGTTACCGCGAAACGTTTCTCTCGCGTTTTGATAAAGGAAGCGAGAAGCGAGAGAAGCGGTTGAAAAAGAGAGAAAGAGAGAAATTGAGAGAGAGAGAGAGAGAGAGAGAGTGAGAGAGTGAGAAGAGGAAGAAAGTAAAGAAGGGATCTGCGAGAAGGCGTCTCCTTCTTAGGGGAAGTCGAAGTGCCAGTAAGATCTCGGATTAAGCCGAGCAACGTACCAAGCGCTTTCCCAGAGCACATAATCTCGAAATGCGACAGCTTTATTTTGAGAGAATTTGAATTCATTTTTATGCCACTTTTAGTCACAGTGAGATACAACGTGACTTGAAATAACGCTCGAAAAGAAGACGTACGATACCCTCTCACCGTAATATTGTCATTACGCATGATAATATAATTGATCTAAATGACATTCTTTTTTCAAAATTACTCGAGTAAGTACAAAAAAGCGAATTGTTACTTTTGACGCACCGAAAAAATTGACAGTTCGTTATTAAAATATCGTTAAAAAATATATATATATATATATATATCAAACGTATCAGTATATAATATACGTATATACAAATGATTTTGTTTCACAATAGAATTTATTTTACGTAAAACTACATTTGACAGTTGAATCGTTCTATTATTTTTTTTACAATCAATTGATCGCGACGTAATTACTATCAAGCGTTACTACTCGTTGCGTTGATTTCACGCTTTATGACTTCTCGATGGCACATATTATGCATCGTTTGCTACGCATAGCATTAGGACTTGTCTTCCTCCGCCTCACCCATCCATTTCCTCCTTCGTACCTTCTAACTAACAAAAGCTCCGTATCCCGCTTCGCGCTCGGTACGACAACTGGCTGCGATACACGACGACGGGTATATATCGTCGACGCGTGTAACGGTCGTAGCCACCCTCCTCCTCGCTCATGTGGCTTGATGTTTCTCGCCGAGCAGCAATATAATCACCCTGATGGCACAAAGCGGCTACCCCTACGGCGGCAGCCTCGCCGCGCCTTCCGCGCCATCAAACGCTGATGATACAGACGATACGACGTATGTATACGCGACGACGCTAATTCGCGTCATTGTCACTATTTCTTGCATGAAACTAGGCGAAGCCACAGGTAGCCGAGACTCCTCCCTGCACCATTCGCGTGTCGCTGTTTCGCTGTCTGTCGAAGGCGAGCAGCAAGAGCGAGATATCGTCCGGATAGACTAACAATTGTGTTCGATAAACGACGATGGCTGAAGCCATTGTTTCGTCGTAGAAAGAAGAAAACAGAGGATTCGCGCGAGATAGGGAGCGAGATAATATATACATAGTACGAAAGATTTGGAATTATTTTAGATTCCAGAGATATTTTAATTAACATCATAATTATTAATAGAATTTGCTCTTTCGCCATATAATTATATACTCTATATTGTATTTATGTTAGACTCGTATTCTCTCTTAAACTAAATGTCAGTGAAAATGTCATTGATCGAGGCAGTGACATAATTTGATCAGAAATCGATTTCGCTGATTTTTATTGAAACATTCACACGTTGCTTTTTTGTCTCGTGTTTCACTGATTATACTATACTTATAACTGAAATCACTGCTTATTAGTGATAACCGATTCCATTTAAAAGAGTACGTAGAAGCATTGACAAATATGACTTGGAAATTTATTTTAACGAATACTTAAATAATAGCGACGTCGTTCGAAGGAGTAGCCGCTCATTAAGATTCTGGTTGTTTGCCAGGATGTCGGATTTCGAAGATCTCTTTCGCGAATAATTGCACCCTTAAAGGGTTAGTCATTGGACTGTAGCCTGCGGCAAACCTAAGAACCTTAAATCTTCAGAGAGCATCGTGTCTTTTCGTCTTTTTTGGAGGAGGAGACGACTCTTCCTCGAGAAGCAGGGTTGCCGTCTAATGGAATTAAAACTAAGCCCACATAGATAACGAAAGAATGTCGCTCGTTTATCATGATAAATATCTCGTTAGATTCTCTAGTACCTGTTGACAGCCACGTATTTCGCCGTCAATGATTTACCAGAATTTTTTCTCATCTTAAACGCTGCATTTTTTTGCTTGACTTTTACGCCAAAGTAACGTTTTCATTTATTTATACTGATTAATATCTTTTGCTTGTCATTAAATCTGTGCTATTTTTCTGCGGAATTCGCTTTTTCTATTGAGACTCGCTCAAGGAATTGAATTGAATATATGAACGATTATTGCATCTGGGTAAATGGATCAGAAACTATCGCCGTGCACTTCCAAGCCATCTAACATGATGCCAGATTAAATTGGCCCTCTGGCCAGCAAATAATTCCATATGCGATATACTTGCTAACATCTTTTTTCTTTTTTCATACGTGTCACGATTTTTAGCATATGATTTTCCACTAAATAAATTATTTATATGTCTTTGGAAATTTATAAAAATAAAAACTGTTTGTATAAAAAAAAAATATATATTAGTAATGAAAGGATTAATATGATAAGTAAAATAGCTTCTTTAATATCGCGAGAAATGTACAATATTTGTTTGCAAACTACCAAGAAACTTTCATCGCGTTTCCCGGATGACACATTGATCGCCATCTTGAAAATTATGTGGAGATATTCAGCGGCTATCGAGAATACGCGACATTTTATTTTTAACCGTCCGGCTTTAGGTATCTTATCGTAACTTTAGTAGCATCGTAAACCGTGAGTACATAAACGAACTAAGTCAATAACCGACGGCGGAGAAGTTCCCGCGGGCAAGACTTTACTACAATTCGCATTTTCATGGCGGATGAAGTTACGGTTTATTAAAGGGAAAGAAGGCGTTCGTGAACGGCTGCTTTTTCTACGAGATGTCGCGAATTCAGGCGATGTTTGTTGATGAAGAGACTAAAAAGCTATATTTATTTACATAGTTACATTGATATTAAATCAAGGTTGCAAATAATTAAATCAATTTTTAATCTAATTTACGAATAATTCATAAATCAATTTTTTATTTACCAGTTTCGCAATCCTGTACTAAATTTTGAGAAAAACTTTCTTTCGAAACTGTTATTCAACTGTTAACGTGTTATTCACCGCATAAGCGAGTCAAACTCTTATCTAATTTTCTTCGTCTAATAGAAAAGCTATCTGAAAGCAAATCTGCGTTGGAAACCGCTGGGACACGATTAATTATGTCGGTGAAGTTGACCCTCGTCTTCGCATATCCCACATTTTATTGCCTCCTACAGGCTGTCGCACGTGGTTGCGCCTAGGAGACCCGACAGTTTTCGGTAATACCGAAACGGTAATGCGAATGCGGGGAATGCAGGAAGGTAGCCGGGTCCCTCGGCTGGATCTTGGTGGCGAATTTACGCCATAGAATTCGCGAGCTATTCGTGGAGCGCGAATTTTCCTCGATAGGTCGCTAGGTTGGCCGGTTAACATCCGGCTAGGATAGCGAGAGATAACTGGGCCGGCACACCGAGAACGGGATGAATAATGAAGTGAGTCGCGCTTTGCCCGGAAGGCCAGAGATTCACCCGGGCTCGGTCCTAGACCCCCGAGATTAGCCCTGAGTTATGGCGTTAAGATCACATCGCAATTGTATCAGTTCGGGCCACCCGAACCGAGGCCTCTATCTACCTATCCATCTGTAGCACCTCGCGCGCGTTGCTGTAACCTGCTTACTCGGCCCTCCTTCCGCGTCTCTTCCGCGCCATTGACCGGGACCTTAAACGCCGGTCGACCATCGATTTGCTTAATCTTGCGCTTTGCGAGGACTTTACCAACTCGCGGTTCCCTCATTCCGTTGCGACTTCGCTCGACGCGCTTTACCGGGATTCGCCTTGGTTACTTATCACCAGGTTCCTTCCTCTCTTCTCGTATTTGTGTTATTAAATTTTAATATATTTGTGTTATTGAATTTTATATTTTTACGCCCTAGTGCAAGTTTCAAGTTGCACGTAAGAGATGAAGATCATCGACTTGCGTTAAATAAACGAACGTTCATCTTTGTAAATTGTAGTCACGATATGGCATGGCATAGTACTCTTCGTTAAGAGGAGATGTGCCCTTTACGCGATCGTATTTTGCGGCTCACCGGCAAAATAGGAAAGTCCTTGGGCATTTCTGATCCTCCTTTCTTCTTGCTAAATACCTAACGTCGCTCTGGGTTATCTCCCGGTAAGAGAGTGCTAGGAGCGAGAGCGGAGCAGAAGGAGAGAGAACGCGAGTCTATAATGGTTTCCTCGAGGCTCATCCGCGTTCTAGGACGTTGCTACGAACACTCCATCCTCCATCTCGCATATAGTCTCTCTCTCTCTATCGATTCAAACACCTATAGGGTATACCGATTATTTTATCCTTAAACTCCGTCAAATATCTGCCAAAATGACGCCAACATGCGATATTTATGACTGCGACAATGTTTTAATATTAGATTAAACTGAGAGATACAATCTTGGATAATAAAAACATTTTTAATTTAAATTATTACATCGCACATTATTTAGAATCATTTAATTTAAAAGAAAATATATATATATATATATATCTTCCAAAATATACGCTCAGATATCTCAATAACTCTTTATATAATATTATGCGATTTTTAACACCTCTTTTTGTATCTTTTTATGCAATGACGTTTATTGTGACGTTCATTCGAACGAATACGGCAAGTTTAAACACTCCTTCGCGTCGTCTTTACGCAGAATAGTACGATGCTTTCGAGTCACCTGATAAGAGCGGTTGGGTCAGAGATATTAGTAAGTTTGCGTCGAGAAGGAGGCGAGGACTAGAGAGGACTAGGCGCGAGCAGTAGAGAGGCATTAGAGGTCGGGGATGATCACTGAATGCGCGGCACTAATCAAGACGCATGATTATAGGCCCCGGAGAAACCCTCGAGTACCCGAGCTACCGTCGTTCCTTGCCAAGAAGAGGCTCCCGTTGCGTTTCTCGTACGTTCATTGCCATCGTTGGCGAAACGCAGATTACAAGCCCCACCGCTTTTTCATTCAGTCTTTCTCGCTCAATATTCTTGTCTCAGTCGCGTTCCAATGTCTTTCAACAACACGATATCTCGAATGATGTTGCAAAACGCGTGGCTGATGCATGCGTTACTGTAAAAAAGAGTATTTTCTGCGTGATCGAATCATAAAGTCGTAAACTTATATCATATAGCAGTTTTGTGTACCTGAGTAGCGTGCTTATTATCAACATTTGGCGAATGCCACCGAGCGATAAACGTCAATTGTAACGAGCTAATAAACGGACAGTGTGGATACACATTATATATACGTGTGTAATCCCGTTAATGGGTCGTTACTCGCCGCTCGATCAATCGTTAAGCACTGCGTTCGCGTAATTACAGCCATCGGTATCAAACTGTCGCTGCTACGTTTCACGGTTATTGTATCGCTGTCGAATAGTTGTTCTCTAATCGATCGCGCCGTCCTCCTTTTAGTGCCGTTTAAGCATTTCCAAGTATAATTCATACATTTTCTGTATTCTCGAATGCTTGGATTTAAATACAAGTTTTATGTAAATTTTGAATAATCTTTACCCGCGCGTGTATGTGTGAAAATAATTGCGAAATAAATTTTAATCATCTGTTTACAATAACATAATTATATAATACACACTCGATGTATTAAAATTTTTTTTTCGATCTTTATTTATTTCTCAAAGATAATTAACGACACGACATATACAATATTTTTCAATAACCGTATATATTAATTTATCTAACATTTACTTTTCATGTTTTTCCTTTTTTTTTTTAAATTCATATCTGTAATTCTTTTGTATTTTTATTTCTGTCACATAATTACTGAAGATGGTCCGAAGTGTATCGAAAGTGTATAATAAATTAACGCCTATAATTAACTAGGATTTCATTAAATTTTATTTGTGCCTTCATCATGCGTCTGGCTCTTATTAGCCTTTTTTTTATCATTGACTACGGACATGTACATTTTTTAAATTCCAAAATAATATGTAAATTATTTTCTAATAATGTTACGGTTTATTGTACGATTATCCGAACGATCTGCGCCACTTTAGTTAGCAACAGCTCATTAGATCGGAGACGCGACTGTCGAAGCAATTAGGATCCTCCTCGCGATTCTCCTCGGGGAGGTGGTGCTCCTGTTGATCTGGTCGCAACGCTAGAGGAAATTTCCCAACCTACGGTTCTATTTGAGGTTGCGCTAAGCAAGTTAGCACAACCCCAACGTATCGCGTTAAATTATGCTCAGAAGCGCCGTGGCTGCCGGGGATATACATATACGTGCGTACACGCGCGGGCGCACGTAATCATGGTAAGCGGCGTGCATTTGCCGGGGAAACCGCGTTTCAGGAAGCCCACGGTGTTGTCACGCGACGACCTGCGTTAGGTCTCGGGAAAAGGGAAATCATCCGTCTCCATTTTCTTCAGCTGTCAGATCACGCAGCGACGTCTCGAACGTCGCGGCGGGACGTGAAGAGAAGCGCGTGCGGCAACGTGGACGCGGAAAATATTAAGTACTCCGTATATATAAAGTAGATGTTATCCTACAAAGTTGCACGCCAGATAACTGCAGCGATACGTAATCGGGGCTAGCTGATAAAATAATTATTTTCAAACTGGCATCTCTCAAAAACGCTTTGTGCCATTTTTTTTTTATTAATGCATGTTACGAGAAAATTAATAAGAAATATTTTATTTTTCTATAATTTATTAAACAATTGAAGATATGTGTTCAATTAGAAAGCAACAATGTGCTGAAAACAAAAGCGCATTGTAACAATATTTATGTCCACTTCTGACTTAAGCGAAAGGGTTAACGAAATGCAGTTGCTATTTTGTGATGCAGTTTGCTTATTTAAATTGTATGCATTTAACATTGTTTTACATATTGAGATCAGATATCGAATGGATAGTCAATCTCGAGGTACGCATTGGCCGATCTATGATTTATTCGCAGAATTCCCTATTGCGTTGTACAAAGAGTTCTCGAATAGTTGTCGGGTTATATGAGATGTACAAAGGAGGAATCCGACGTTTGTAGACGGAGAAAGAAGGAGAAAGCTGTTGTAATGAAGGGACAAAGGACGGAAATGGAGAGGTGGGGTCTCATAGGGATAGTTGGTTCGTTAATCTTAAGAGCGTCGGATTCGCGATTTGAGCAATCGCATGCCATAGCGATCCCTAGACACATACAGAAGCAAAGGGTCAAGCAAGATTGGTCCTTTTCATCTTATCAGGATAAAGGCATAGGAGATATCGAATCCACTTATTGTTACATGGATGATACGTTTCGTCATCGAAGAATCATTATTCTGTCTGAAATATTTATGATAATATATTATACATGTATATTTTATTAAAAAGTAAATTTTAATTTTCAACTTTTTCTATTAGGGAGCCGCAAGAATTTGATTTTTTTATTAACTATCGGAAAATAATTAAAAGAAGGTTAAATTTTTTTCTAATATCTTTATTAAAGCAAATAAATTTAGTTTTATAGAAATTATTCTAAATTTTTTTTTTACAGCAATTGTTTTATAGCAAAGAATTAGACAATGTTGAAAAATTCTTTATATTCAATTGTATAAATAGGTAAAATTTAAACTCTTTTTCCATTATTTTTTATTTGAGATATATAATCTGAGATTAATCGTTCAGATATTGGCTCTGAATACTCGATGCACTTTAAGACGTCAGACTCGTGATCCTGCGAGTAAGAAAGAGTTGGCAGAGTTCCGAGGTTAAAGGGGCATTCATCACACCCTCCGGTCTCTGTCGGAGACATCTTCCGTCCTGGAATCCATTGAAAGTTCTTTCGCATCGGGATAGGTGCCCGAGGAGCGTACAAAGTAACGTCATACGGTGGCAGTTGAAGGGTGACTTGGCGCGCGTACGTGTGTTTGCTTTTATTTAAATTGTAAGTTAGATGCCATTCGAGAGATGAGAGAGAATGAGAGGGAAAGAGGCGACACGCGACGAGGCTTTTAGTGAATGGGAAGAAATGTTTGCGCTAAATGGTTCGATCCCATATGGAAATGAAATCTACGGCAGCCATCGGTCCGCACGATCGATCTTCAAAGTATCTGCTAGTCTTCGCTGCGATTTCAAGTTTTTAGAACAAGAAGACGATATTTACGTATGTATGAGAGAAAAAAAAACGGGAACGGAGTGTACGCTTTTAAAGTCGAGCCTAAAATACGTAACCATTATCAAAATTGAAATTTTTTATATGTCGCAAAATCTTTCTCGTACAAAAAGTAATATTTAATTTGAGCAACACGCAAGAAAAAAATGTATTAGAAACATTTTTGCAGAGAAATTTATCATTTAACGAGGATAGCTGTACATATAGTGTTGGTCATTAAAATCGTAACACTGTATATACAATATTTAATAGAGATGGCTAGCAGCGTATAACAATTTTAAGATAACTTGGTTTATAAATTTTCTATATGCATTAGATAAAATTGAATAAATGATTGTAAAACAAGTAGATATTTAAAGTAAATTTTTGCATCAATAGATGACCATCGATCTCCGTTGCATCTCTCGCGCTGAGAAAGTTGCTAATGCAAAGCCACACATAGGGATTGTGCAATGTTTCGTCGGAAGTTGGGACGACGCAGGAACAGGAACCGCCCGGATTTGCATACTCGTCAGCTGTGCTTCCTTCAACTTTTCCTGCGGCACACCCTCACCGTGGAACTCTGCGCGAACTCGGTGGTGCGGGTATGCACTCACGTCGGATAGAACCACAGAGAGAAGGGGCGGGAAGGGAAGGGTGCAGGTGTCGAGGACAGCCGTGTATTTCTAGTCCCGATTCATAATTGCAAATTTCCTTCGCCTTATTTATGCAGCCCGGTCTCATGCTGCCTCACGTTCGGCTTGCAGATTCGCTAATACGGGGGTCTGTCTGCCACGAACTCCTCTGGCCCGAGCTCGGAAGACAAAGTCGGAAAATGATGTATTTTCGTGCCATAGAACTTCGCGGTCATTTCCATTATTCTATTAAGAAAAAGAACTTTCGGAGGATATTATAAAGAAGATATTTAACAAGGGCAGAAAAAATATATATTCTCTTACAAGAGAAACTAATTATTATTATCGATTTTTTAAAATTTAGTTCCTTTCTATATTTAATGATTAGAAAATATTAACTGTTTTTCATTACAAGTCAGTTTTATATTCAGTATATGTATTACAATATATATTTGGTTTAAGTAACAATTTTAAATATGAAATTCACGAATGAAAAGCAATAATATCATTAATGAACGATCAATAAAGAATTGATTATTATCGTTACAATCGAGGGAACATTATCAAATTAATTTTGCTGATCGAGAAGTTTGAGACCCATGTACCTTTATCGTACAGCACGCGATGACCTTAATAACGATTCATCGTCACCTAAGGAAAGATAGCGTGTCACTCGACGCTTTACAAAGTGGCATCGACAAGAGATTAGCGGCCCTCCTGCGTCCTACGTCCCTCCACCGATCACATATCGAGTTATGAGAATCTCTTTCACGAGTGTGTAGCACGTGGGGGAGTCGACTCACGTGCTCGCGGAGCCATACATTTTCACTTTGGCACACGTGTCGTCATCTTCGTCGCCTTCTTGCAGCAGTTGTCGATGTCAATGTCGATTCGAGGCGAGGGAGAGACCCCGTGGCTTGGCAAAGGGAAAAAGAATAAGGCCTCTCTCGCCTGCTCGATACAAAAGCTTTTCTCCGCCGCGTGCAGAGAGAAGAAATGGAGATACGATGATGCGCTCCGTTATGCATTATGCATACGCAAAGACGAGCTAAAAAGGGAAGGTCGCTAACTGAAAACCGATTTCTAGTATCGTAGATTCGAGAGCGATGGCTCTACCCGCTTACGGAGATACTTTGGATCGTAAAGCAATCAATTTGCTCACATAGAATACAATAAACTAAAGTAGAAAAATGCGAAATTCTCTACATTTGACGGACAACACAAAAAAAAAAAGATATATCAGTTAATATTCACGTGGAAGAATGAATGAGAGAAAAAATCCTTGATATATTTATAAGACAAATAATTTTACATTTTTATAATTTTGCCGAATAAATATAGATTTATATCTGAATTAATAAATTGTAAAACAAAATTGTATATTTTAAATATTCTCGATCTTCTTAAATATTAATCTTCAATTGATCAACTTTTTTACACGAATACATTTTTAGGGATATGGTTGGAAGAAGTATGAAAAGATTATTATTTTAGTTTAGAGATCATTGAAATTATTATTTCAACATATCCTATTTCGTAATATCATAAAACAATTTATCGTTGAAAAATTTCTTATATAAAGCAATGTTTAATATTCCGATAAAACTTATCACAACTGCAGCAATTGTGATCATCAATAATCGTCTCGTTCCTGTTAATTCGCACGCTTGGATTAACTTGGAAGCCATTTACGCGAAATCGTAGACTCGGGCGAGATCGTTCGAGTTTGCTTGCAAGTACGACGGTTTTCTTCGAAGCGGAAATGCGATTCTTTGCGGGTAATGCATAATACAGGAGAACCGAGGGTACACCCTCGCAGCATACGCCTGAAGAATGCTAAAATTCCGACGGATAGCGTCGAGTAACCTCGCTCAAATATCGCTTTAGCACCGCGTTGCGCCAGAGATTTGAACGAGTGATTCGTCTCGTTTACGCTTTCTTGAAATATTTATCGAGTGTGTCTTTGTGTTTGTATCAAATATCATCAAGTAAACGACGTAGGAAAAATTATTGAATCGAACAAATTTATCATATACAGGGTGGGGTATTAAACAAGATTGACATTGAAATCTCCGAAGCGCCTTCACCCAAGGTCAAACTAATGGCATCATCTTACGACCCCTTTAGAACCGAACAACTTTTGTCTCAAACATTTCGATAACTTTTCGCGCGATGAGCTCTTTAATCACGCGAGCAAACGCGAGTTTTCGCTACGGATGAGTAAAGCGCAAAGGGCCCGCGTGCGTTCATTCCCGACAAAAATGAGAATGAGAGAGGTAGTTACCCCCAAAATTCACTCTCGATGGATGAAAAGATGCGAGAGATACGGAACGCGACCGTAATACGTCTCGATAATCGCGCTTGTGTGAAGAGCGTAACGGAAAATTTAGGCTGGACGGATAGGCGGGGGGAGGGGAGGGGAATGTCGTCGAATATCTCTTCCAAGAACAGGAGCGAGCGAGTTTTTTGCGAGAAAAAAATCGTGCGCCAAAAAACCTTCGCGATACGAACAAGGATAAGATAACGAAGCTCGAGCGATACTTTTGCAATCTCGCGATTATTTTCTGGCGAAATTATACATATAATTGAAGAAGAATCATATATTTTAAAAGAATATTAAAGTATATTGAAATACGAAACGTGTGAAAAACGCGACGCGAAGCTTCACCAATTGTGAAATTTCTCATTTAGCTGTTGGTACTCGTGGTTTCTCGCGGCATTTCAGAGACATCGATTAACGTTGACACGTCACCCTTAATTGGATTTCAGTAACATCCATAGTTTTAAAACTAACCAATCACCAATCAAGAATCGAATGGCCGTGATTGGTCAATTTTATAACCATGAATATTATTAAACCTGACGTGTAAAATTAGTCGACTAACCGAACACATTTTTTTTTTTCTCTTAAATAAGAATATTTTAGTAGGAATGTTGATATGTGGTGTGTGAGCTGCTTTTCAGATATATTCCACCTCGAATCTTACACATTCTATTCAACGATTATTCTCGTTGTATTATCGTTTCGCCATGAAAATTGATCGAGATTTTGTAATATAAGCTCTCTCTCTCTCTCTTTCTCTCGAGCCGCGCTTCTTTGTTTATTTCCTGAATGTTTACATCCAACTTTTTTGAACGCTTCTGTACCGAGACGCGTTCGGCGACGCGGTCCTCCCCTCTCCTCACCTACCCGTCCAGCCTAAATTTTTCGTAATCGCGTCAGTCTCTTCACACAAGCGCGAGTCTCAAGACGAATTACGGTCGCGCTCCGTGTTTCTCGCGTCTTTTTATCCGTCGAAAGTGAGATCCGCGTACGAACGAGTGTCGGGGGGGTCTTGTATCGAATAACAGGCGATTATCCGAGTGTAATATATTAACCCGTGTAATCGTGATTAAGGCATCTTTCGATATATATATACTCGCAAACGACAAGATTTTTCCCACGCATCTTTTATCTATCGAAAATGAATTTCGCATCCGAACGAATATTCGAAATATCCGAATCGAGAGTAATTTGTAGTTTTGATATATCGACTTTATAATACGATACAACGATCGATGAATACATTATTTAACATATTTTTAGGCGCTGAAATAATTTACTCGCTGTCGTATATAATAATATTGCGTTGAAAATATAAGCGCGTCGCGTTCGACACGTTTCTGCTTTAATATTCTTTAATATTGTTTTAAAATGTAATCCTTTTTTCAGAGTTATATTCACAATTTCATAAATCGAGATCGCAAATGAGCGTCGCTCGAGCTAGTTTGATTTATCTCGCGCAGGATTTTTCGCGTACGGTTTATTTCTCGGAAGAGACGCGCTCGCTCCTTTTCCTGGAACGGACATTCGACGACGCGTTCCCCCCTCCCCATCTACTACTACTCGACCTGCCTAAATTTTCCGTAACCGTTACAGTAACCGTCGTATTGCATTAGCTGCGAGATTGAAATATTCTTTCCGTATTTCTCGCGTTTTTTTATCCATCACAAGTTTATCCCGTGTATAAAGTGGATGTCGTGAGTATCGGGAATGTCGATTAGAATCACGGAAAATCGTCTCCGTCCATTTATTAATACGCGATTATATGTTCTTTCATGTTTATAATCGGCATGGAAATAATTTTACCGCGTCATTGCATATGGCGGATTTTGGACTACGAGTGAAATAGTGATTATGAGAATAGTGATTATGCATGAGTGGACAAATTGATAGACTGTCTCGTCTCAATTTGAAGCGAAGGGAGCAACCGGAAACGGAAAGGATCTCGCGATGACCAGATGCAGAAAGAAGTGAGACATGCAAGGGCGGTGCATCGGTCGGTCAGTAGAATTTATTATTAAACATTTAAAATTGTCAATATAATTTTTAGTTTATGGAAACAATAGTATTGAAAAATCGGGTTTTTTTTTTTATTAATGATTTATAGCTCATGTATAAATATTTAGAATTATAACTGACCATATTATCTTTGCCTTGATTATTTCTATTATTCGTCATTGATGATTACTGATGATTTCATAATTATAATCGTTGAGCGCATTAATTTTACTATTTTATTAGCATTCGAAATCATCATTAATACGATTACATTTTATTTAACTCTGATCACTCTGTAATCTTAACATCCTTAACGCGTCATTTTTAGAGAATGAAAATTATCAAACATGTGCATTAACGAAATTAATAATATGCATGTCAATTTATTTTTTAATTTATGGAAACGATGATATTGAAAAATCGAATTGTTTTTTGATTAATTATTTATAATCTGATAATCATATAAATATTTAGAATTAAAACTGACCATATTATCTTTGCCTTGATTATTTCTATTATTCATCATTGATGATTATTAATGATTTCATAATTATAATCGTTGAGCGCATTAATTTTACTATTTTATTAGCATTCGAAATCATCATTAATACGATTACATTTTATTTAACTCTGATCACTCTGTAATCTTAACATCCTTAACGCGTCATTTTTAGAGAATGAAAATTATCAAACATGTGCATTAACGAAATTAACAATATGCATGTCAATTTATTTTTTAATTTATGGAAACGATGGTATTGAAAAATCGAGTTGTTTTTTGATTAATTATTTATGATCTGATAATCATATAAATATTTAGAATTAAAACTGACCATATTATTTTTGCTTTGATTTTTTCTGTTATTCGTCATTAATGATTACTGATGATTTCATAATTATAATCGTTGAGCGCATTAATTTTACTATTTTATTAGCATTCGAAATTATCATTAATACGATTACATTCTATTTAACTCTGATCACTCTGTAATCTTAACATCCTTAACGCGTCATTTTTAGAGAATGAAAATTATCAAACATGTGCATTAACAAAATTAATCAAATAAATATTTAGAATTATAACTGACCATATTATCTTTGCCTTGATTATTCCTATTATTCGTCATTGATGATTACTGATTTCATAATTATAATCGTTGAGCGCATTAATTTTACTATTTTATTAGCATTCGAAATCATCATTAATACGATTACATTTTATTTAACTCTGATCACTCTGTAATCTTAACATATATCTTTAACGCGTCATTTTTAAAAAATGAAAATTATCCAACATGTACATTAACAAAATTAAGAATACGCAACAAATTCTAGTGTATTTTATTTTTTGATTCGAGCTTTATATATATTTTTTTCACTATGGGGGGGGCTGGCTTAATATCAAGCTAGCACCCCCCACTTTGAATGTAAATTCCTGCTAAACGGTTTGAGCAACAAAATTCGGACTACGGCAACTAATTAGCACATAATTAGCATTAAATTATTTGATGTATTTGACTTAATTTGGCGTTGGTGGGGGGGCTAATTTAATATGGGTCATTTAGCTGTTGGTACTCGTGGTTTCTCGCGGCATTTCAGAGACATTGATTAACGTTGACACGTCACCCTTAATTGGATTTCAGTAACATCCATAGTTTTAAAACTAACCAATCACCAATCAAGAATCGAATGACTGTGATTGGTCAATTTTGCAACCATGAATATTATTAAACCTGACGTGTAAAATTAGTCGACTAACCGAACACATTTTTTTTTTCTCTTAAATAAGAATATTTTAGTAGGAATGTTGATATGTGGTGTGTGAGCTGGTTTTCAGATATATTCCTCCTCGAATCTTACACATTCTATTCAACGATTATTCTCGTTGTATTATCGTTTCGCCATGAAAATTGATCGAGATTTTGTAATATAAGCTCTCTCTCTCTCTTTCTCTCGAGCCGCGCTTCTTTGTTTATATCTGAATGTTTACGACCAACTTTTTTGAACGCTTCTGTACCGAGACGTTCGGCGACGCGGTCCTCCCCTCCCCTCGCCTACCCGTCCAGCCTAAATTTTCCGTAATCGCGTCAGTCTCTTCACACAAGCGCGAGTCTCAAGACGAATTACGGTCGCGCTCCGTGTTTCTCGCGTCTTTTTATCCGTCGAAAGTGAGATCCGCGTACGAACGAGTGTCGGGGGGGTCTTGTATCGAATAACAGGCGATTATCCGAGTGTAATATATTAACCCGTGTAATCGTGATTAAGGCATCTTTCCATATATATATACTCGCAAACGACAAGATTTTTCCCACGCATCTTTTATCTATCGAAAATGAATTTCGCATCCGAACGAATATTCGAAATATCCGAATCGAGAGTAATTTGTAGTTTTGATATATCGACTTTATAATACGATACAACGATCGATGAATACATTATTTAACATATTTTTAGGCGCTGAAATAATTTACTCGCTGTCGTATATAATATTATTGCGTTGAAAATATAAGCGCGTCGCGTTCGACACGTTTCTGCTTTAATATTCTTTAATATTGTTTTCAAATGTAATCCTTTTTTCATAGTTATATTCACAGTTTCATAAATCGAGATCGCAAAAGAGCGTCGCTCGAGCTAGTTTGATTTATCTCGCGCAGGATTTTTCGCGTACGGTTTATTTCTCGGAAGAGACGCGCTCGCTCCTCTTCCTGGAACGGATATTCGACGACGCGTTCCCCCCTCCCCATCTACTACTACTCGACCTGCCTAAATTTTCCGTAACCGTTACAGTAACCGTCGTATTGCATTAGCTGCGAGATTGAAATATTCTTTCCGTATTTCTCGCGTTTTTTTATCCATCACAAGTTTATCCCGTGTATAAAGTGGATGTCGTGAGTATCGGGAATGTCGATTAGAATCACGGAAAATCTTCTCCGTCCATTTATTAATACGCGATTATATATTCTTTCATGTTTATAATCGGCATGGAAATAATTTTACCGCGTCATTGCATATGGCGGATTTTGGACTACGAGTGAAATAGTGATTATGAGAATAGTGATTATGCATGAGTGGACAAATTGATAGACTGTCTCGTCTCAATTTGAAGCGAAGGGAGCAACCGGAAACGGAAGGGATATAGTGTTGACCAGATGCAGAAAGAAGTGACATGCAAGGGCGGTGCATCGGTCGGTCAGTAGAATTTATTATTAAACATTTAAAATTGTCAATATAATTTTTAGTTTATGGAAACAATAGTATTGAAAAATCGGGGGTCTTTTTTTTTATTAATGATTTATAGCTCGTGTATAAATATTTAGAATTATAACTGACCATATTATCTTTGCCTTGATTATTTCTATTATTCATCATGGATGATTATTAATGATTTCATAATTATAATCGTTGAGCGCATTAATTTTACTATTTTATTAGCATTCGAAATCATCATTAATACGATTACATTTTATTTAACTCTGATCACTCTGTAATCTTAACATCCTTAACGTGTCATTTTTAGAGAATGAAAATTATCAAACATGTGCATTAACAAAATTAACAATATGCATGTCAATTTATTTTTTAATTTACGGAAACGATGGTATTGAAAAATCGAGTTGTTTTTGATTAATTATTTATAATCTGATAATCATATAAATATTTAGAATTAAAACTGACCATATAATCTTTGCCTTGATTATTTCTGTTATTCGTCATTGATGATTATTAATGATTTCATAATTATAATCGTTGAGCGCATTAATTTTACTATTTTATTAGCATTCGAAATCATCATTAATACGATTACATTTTATTTAACTCTGATCACTCTGTAATCTTAACATCCTTAACGTGTCATTTTTAGAGAATGAAAATTATCAAACATGTGCATTAACAAAATTAACAATATGCATGTCAATTTATTTTTTAATTTACGGAAACGATGGTATTGAAAAATCGAGTTGTTTTTGATTAATTATTTATAATCTGATAATCATATAAATATTTAGAATTAAAACTGACCATATAATCTTTGCCTTGATTATTTCTGTTATTCGTCATTGATGATTATTAATGATTTCATAATTATAATCGTTGAGCGCATTAATTTTACTATTTTATTAGCATTCGAAATTATCATTAATACGATTACATTCTATTTAACTCTGATCACTCTGTAATCTTAACATATATCTTTAACGCGTCATTTTTAAAAAATGAAAATTATCCAACATGTACATTAA
Organism: Polyergus mexicanus; assembly: GCF_030449975.1. Taxonomy (NCBI): domain Eukaryota; kingdom Metazoa; phylum Arthropoda; class Insecta; order Hymenoptera; family Formicidae; genus Polyergus; species Polyergus mexicanus. The sequence continues at coordinate 3,546,299 of NW_027223346.1, forward strand.
CAAAATTAAGAATACGCAACAAATTCTAGTGTATTTTATTTTTTGATTCGAGCTTTATATATATTTTTTTCACTATGGGGGGGGCTGGCTTAATATCAAGCTAGCACCCCCCACTTTGAATGTAAATTCCTGCTATACGGTTTGAGCAACAAAATTCGGACTACGGCAACTAATTAGCACATAATTAGCATTAAATTATTTGATGTATTTGACTTAATTTGGCGTTGGTGGGGGGGCTAATTTAATATGGGTCATTTAGCTGTTGGTACTCGTGGTTTCTCGCGGCATTTCAGAGACATTGATTAACGTTGACACGTCACCCTTAATTGGATTTCAGTAACATCCATAGTTTTAAAACTAACCAATCACCAATCAAGAATCGAATGACTGTGATTGGTCAATTTTACAACCATGAATATTATTAAACCTGACGTGTAAAATTAGTCGACTAACCGAACACATTTTTTTTTTCTCTTAAATAAGAATATTTTAGTAGGAATGTTGATATGTGGTGTGTGAGCTGCTTTTCAGATATATTCCTCCTCGAATCTTACACATTCTATTCAACGATTATTCTCGTTGTATTATCGTTTCGCCATGAAAATTGATCGAGATTTTGTAATATAAGCTCTCTCTCTCTCTTTCTCTCGAGCCGCGCTTCTTTGTTTATATCTGAATGTTTACGACCAACTTTTTTGAACGCTTCTGTACCGAGACGTTCGGCGACGCGGTCCTCCCCTCCCCTCGCCTACCCGTCCAGCCTAAATTTTCCGTAATCGCGTCAGTCTCTTCACACAAGCGCGAGTCTCAAGACGAATTACGGTCGCGCTCCGTGTTTCTCGCGTCTTTTTATCCGTCGAAAGTGAGATCCGCGTACGAACGAGTGTCGGGGGGGTCTTGTATCGAATAACAGGCGATTATCCGAGTGTAATATATTAACCCGTGTAATCGTGATTAAGGCATCTTTCCATATATATATACTCGCAAACGACAAGATTTTTCCCACGCATCTTTTATCTATCGAAAATGAATTTCGCATCCGAACGAATATTCGAAATATCCGAATCGAGAGTAATTTGTAGTTTTGATATATCGACTTTATAATCCGATACAACGATCGATGCATACATTATTTAACATATTTTTAGGCGCTGAAATAATTTACTCGCTGTCGTATATAATAATATTGCGTTGAAAATATAAGCGCGTCGCGTTCGACACGTTTCTGCTTTAATATTCTTTAATATTGTTTTCAAATGTAATCCTTTTTTCAGAGTTATATTCACAATTTCATAAATCGAGATCGCAAATGAGCGTCGCTCGAGCTAGTTTGATTTATCTCGCGCAGGATTTTTCGCGTACGGTTTATTTCTCGGAAGAGACGCGCTCGCTCCTTTTCCTGGAACGGATATTCGACGACGCGTTCCCCCCTCCCCATCTACTACTACTCGACCTGCCTAAATTTTCCGTAACCGTTACAGTAACCGTCGTATTGCATTAGCTGCGAGATTGAAATATTCTTTCCGTATTTCTCGCCTTTTTTTATCCATCACAAGTTTATCCCGTGTATAAAGTGGATGTCGCGAGTATCGGGAATGTCGATTAGAATCACGGAAAATCGTCTCCGTCCATTTATTAATACGCGATTATATGTTCTTTCCTGTTTATAATCGGCATGGAAATAATTTTACCGCGTCATTGCATATGGCGGATTTTGGACTACGAGTGAAATAGTGATTATGAGAATAGTGATTATGCATGAGTGGACAAATTGATAGACTGTCTCGTCTCAATTTGAAGCGAAGGGAGCAACCGGAAACGGAAGGGATTTTGCGATGACCAGATGCAGAAAGAAGTGAGACATGCAAGGGCGGTGCATCGGTCGGTCAGTAGAATTTATTATTAAACATTTAAAATTGTCAATATAATTTTTAGTTTATGGAAACAATAGTATTGAAAAATCGGGGTTTTTTTTTTTTATTAATGATTTATAGCTCATGTATAAATATTTAGAATTATAACTGACCATATTATCTTTGCCTTGATTATTTCTATTATTCATCATTGATGATTATTAATGATTTCATAATTATAATCGTTGAGCGCATTAATTTTACTATTTTATTAGCATTCGAAATCATCATTAATACGATTACATTTTATTTAACTCTGATCTCTCTGTAATCTTAACATATATCTTTAACGCGTCATTCTTAAAAAATGAAAATTATCCAACATGTACATTAACAAAATTAAGAATACGCAACAAATTCTATTGTATTTTATTTTTTGATTCGAGCTTTATATATATTTTTTTCACTATGGGGGGGGGGGGGGCTGGCTTAATGTCAAGCTAGCACCCCCCACTTTGAATGTAAATTTCTGCTAAACGGTTTGAGCAACAAAATTCGGACTACGGCAACTAATTAGCACATAATTAGCACTAAATTATTTGATGTATTTGATTTAATTTGGCGTTGGTTGGGGGGCTAACTTAATATGGGTAGATTCTAAGATGACTTATACAAACTAGTTGTAACAGTTTTTAAATTTGGTTTCTTTTTAAATTATATCGAGATAATTGTAGTTGTTATTTGTATTGATTATACATAACGATTATTTTGAGAATAAAATTATGGCAGCGTTGATAATGCTGGTTGAATACCATTTATAGATAGGAAGGACGAGAACCGTGATTCTCTCTTTACATCCCGTTATCAACGGTAGTTTGTTCACATAATCACGTTTGTTTTATGGGCCGTTACATAGCCAGATACTTTAACTAATTGTATAATTGCTTCCAAGCCGGCTGATGGTGGCGGCGTCGCGTCGCCATCATGTCGTTCCCTATCTCCGTCCTCTTTTTATGCTGCAGAAAGGGACGGCAGAGAGGATCGTATCCGTAAACACGAGCGTCGTCTACGTCTGTCCTCGCTTAATTGCACGGTGTTTAATTAGCGAAATGTCGACAAAACGAGCGCAAATGGTCATACGGTCTGAAGTTATCGTAATAACTGAATTTTTTTCAAATATTAATTCTATCGTGTAAAATATAGACTTTTACGGTACCTCCTTACATTTAGCACGTTGAAATAAAGTTGCTCTTAAAATCGTTTGGACCCACGAATTTCTACGTTCTTCAATACTCACCCGGCAGAATCTTAAGATCGTTCTATCCCTTGACGCAGACCGAGAGGGCTCGTCGGCTTCGTCAAATATTTGCTCAATCACCGCGAAGACATTTCGGTAACTCGACTGCCATGGATCGTCCTTCTTCATGGTCTTATTTCTCATCTGCCAAACTGCCGCTAACTTTTCGCATGAAAAGCCGACGTATCAACACGGAGTGTTGATTTATATCTATACCTACAACGGATATGCTTGCAAACGTGTTACATTAAATTTAATAGCTTTGCGTACGCATTCAATGGATTTCATTTGTATTGATCGAAGAAAATATTCTTGCGCTATTATATATTTGTTGTACGATTTTACAATAGAGTATATTAATTATTGCTTTGTGTTAAACCGACCGTTTAGTGAGATTGAAATGAATTAACGGACGCGTTTGTCGGCCATTATTAGTTAGTTATTTTATGAAGTTCATGATACTCGTGGAAAGCAAAAAGAAGGACGAAGGTCCAAAGAGCAAGCGACATTCCGCCGGTCGCTTAATCAGAGCGAAGGTTTTTAGAGCCCCTTAAATCACGTAATGCGAGACGTCGCGCGGGATGAAAAGGCGGTGGCGGCCGGATTGAAGGTTGGTCGTGGTCTCGGCGGGTGGGAATTAGCTCAGCTGAATTGATCAAAGCTGTTTAAACGTGGCCTCTTATTAAAGAAATCCATAATCGCCCTGTCGCCTGAAAAGCGGCGCTCTTTCCCTCCCTTCCCCCGACTGTACCCCGGCTGTGAAAAATCAAACCAGAATTTCCACTCCCTTAACCCCCAATCCCTTCGTTCTGTCGCTATACTCCGTCTTTTTGCTGGTACCCAATGCTGCCAAAAAGACGACAAGAAGGCGAACTCTAAAGCTACTTGAACGCTAATTGCACGGTGCGCGTTTATCGATGTTATAACGGAATATTGTCTCGAAACGAACGAAAAATATTACGAATATAATAAGTTTTAACTTTAACCTGTCAAAGAAATGTTCTACTGCGATTTTATTACGCAAATTTAATTTGTTACAATACTTTTTTTATAAGTGCAATTAATAATTGTTTTATAATGCCATTAAAAAAAAAAAAAAAACGCGAGTCTTAGAATTTTATCGAATTTTATTTTAATGAAATTTTATTTTTCACATCAACAATTTATTGGTAGTCCTTTTATATATCGAATATATTATTGGATGAGTTTCTAATTTATTTTATATTTCCTCTACTGATATTAGATATTATCTATATCGAGTGTTATAAATATCATATATTAATCTGATCTTTTTGATATATAAAATGCACTCTTTTACAATATTTTTTATTTTATGTTTCTTATAAGAAGTGCCATTTTTTAGCATGTGATCATAAAGTTTCTCACGCGCTTGTTCTCCAGAGAGAAGGGCAATCAGCCCGGGCTCAATCAGCTTCACGCTTATATAACGTTTTATTATTACGAGCCTCAGTCGTGCGAGGGCGCGTGAACGTATTTCGTACTTTCATTAGTAGGAAACGCAAAAGTACGCCAAGCGTCGCGCGAGTCTCCTCCGTCATCGAGCGTGCGAAGGGCCGCCGCTCGGTCGCGCAAGATTAGCAATTCATAGCTGAGCGCGGTTATTATTGTCACGATGGCGAGGGCTTACGCGCACGCTTAGCGCGAGTGGCAGCGCGATGGCAATAATGATAATTAAGAAACATTGTAACAGCGGCATATTTGGAGAACTGGTCCGACGATTTTACGCTCCCCTCTCCCTTTACCCTCTGTCACCCTCGTTCTTTCCATGTCTTATTTTCTCTCTTCTTCTCTCGATCTTTCTCACCGCTCACCTAATCTCGGGACCGACGCTTGTTAAAAATACCCGTGAATATAAAGAGTTGCATTATTAAAGAAGTTCGCGCGACTATAACAAAAAGTTTCGGCCGGCCCGTGTCGGGGGTAGAGGCGAAAAAAGCAACAAGCCACGCGACGCGGGATGATCGAATCGAGGGGAGAAACAGAGGGAAAAGCGCGACGAGAGTGCGTAGCTTCTGGGCGCGATCGAATTGTTCGGGGCGAGAACTTTTCTCCACTAATCAAATCTGTCGATAACAATACACGCTGGACGTACAAATCTTATTTAATGTTCCACGCCATTGACATACCGAGCGATATGAGCGTAGGAAGCCTTCGTTAAAAAATGATCTCTAAAAAAAGAGTTAGATATTTCGTATTATATTTCATCAGCGTTGCCAATTTTTAATAAACAATTATATTATATAAGATTATCACACATGATTCGGCTGTCACGATGAATTCATTTTAATTTTACTTTTTATACGTCGCGATTAATCGCAAAGATAATCGTCTAAAATATTTCCTCTTTATTGCCGGACACGCCGGCGTCTTTTACCACGCAAAATTGGCAGTGAGGAGCGGAAAAACAAAAACCTCGTTGGGGAACAAGAAGCAACGGCGCATAATTAGCATAACGACACTAATTAAAATACAAATGAAGCATCTTAAGACGGTTCGCACCAAGTGACTCATTATCACCGAGCTGTCGGCCCGTCTCGGTTCCACGAGAAAGCTCTCTCTTTCACCTCTCTTCTCTCGTTTCTCAATCTCTCCACATTTTACTGACACTCGCAAACCTAATTATATTTAATCGCAGCCTCGTATCGTTCGTGGCTACTTAGGGTAGTGCTCCAATCTCGCTTTTATTTAGCATTTTAGCTAAATATTGACGTTACGTAATTTCTCTTTCTCTCTCTCTCTCTCTCTCTTTCTTTTTGATAGTCTCTAAAATATTTTTATTATCAAAAATTATATCAGTAACCTTATATCAATGTTATCAATTCGTGTAATTTAATTTCTTTCATACTGAAGCTAAAAATAATAAAAGCAGAAAGGAATTTTTTTACTATTCTATGAAAAACATTTTTCACTTTTTATATTATATTTGTTTTCAGAATCCATTTGAATTAGTCTTGAATATTTTTTGAAGTTTTTAATTTACATGTCACATAAATCAATTTTTTTATCATTATATTATCGCTTCTTATGAAATATTTTTATTCAATATTTCTTTGATTGAAGCAGTTTCGAGAAAGAGTTTAATGACATCAGTCTACAGAATTTTGATATGGGAGTAAGAGCAGCAATAGAGAGGCTCAAGAAATAAATTAAAACTCCGCAACCCGAACGCGGAGATATTTTTTTCCATTACACTCGGATAGCTATTCCGACAAATAAGTTTGGCGCGGGCGAATAGTCCTTCTCCTTCTTTATGACAGTCGCGAGGAGCAGCGAGCGGAGAAGGCGGCCGTCTTATGATTTTCTATTTGGCCACGTAATCCACGGTTCACGGTGAGACACGCTCTCGGATCCACGCGTAGGAGCCACGAAGCCCATAAATATGATCGGGGCATCGGCGTCGCCCTCACGAAGCCTGACCCTTCCAGCCATTCGCATAGGATTACGGTGCGTTGTCTCGTCTGCTCCCTTTACGACGATCTTATTGGATTTCAATCGAAGACTATAGTCAACCCCTTCGATTATCATAGATCCCTCGGAAATCTTAGATCCGTTTATACACAAGTTCCATCGTCGCTTCTTACGAATTCTAAAACCGAGTGACCTCGCCTCTTACGATCTATTATTAAATATACAGATTTCGATATGTTGGTACGTGATACAAACATACGATTTAAAAGAAGGGATCGATTAGGATTTAAAAAAAAAAAAAAAAAACGTAAGTAGTAAATTGTTAAAAAGGATGTTTTGCATTAGCACAGATTCATTAAAGAAAATTGAACCCGTACATTTTCTCTCATTGAAATTAACGTAGAAAGATATTTTATTAACATCTTTTAGAGAAACTTTTCTCGCCAAAAATGATTTTTTACTTAATGATTGATTTATATTATAAGATCTATATTCTACTTTCCTTTCCCTGGCGGTTAAACTTACAAATGTATATATGTCAAGTTGATTGAGCACTCAAGGAGAAGGCATCTATTATGCTGTCGTGTTATATGGACGAAAGCTGGAAAGGCAGGTACGGTCACTAACTCATTCTCGCGTTAACCCCTCGACGACTCGGACGTCCCGAAACAACGCGGAGGACAATAATGACCTCCGTACTGCACTTCAGGGGTGACTTTGTGCCGGCGACTCGCGCTACATAATGCGCAACGTTGTTAAAATCCCATAAACGGCCCAAGGAAACGACTGTTAGCGGAAGGGTAGTTCTGGCGGTTTTAGGCTTGCCGTGCACGTAGCGTTAATCCTACGCCGGTGCTTAAGTATCTCCCTTTTTCTTTCTCGGTCTCCCTTTTCTCTCTCTCTCTCTCTCTCTCTCTTTCTCTCTTTCTCTCTCACTCTCTTTCTCTCTTTCTCTCTCACTCTCTTGTATTTGGGTATTTTCTCACTCAAAGGCTACTTGCTCTCTTTAAAAGGAGAAAGAGACGAGAGGAGATTGGTAGAGGAGCGAAGGGGAAGGGAGGCTCGGTTTTCCTCTCTTTCGGTTGACACTTAATTTCCGTTATTCGTACGCAATCCTCAGTACACCGGCTTTATGTCACCTATCCCCTTTTCCCACTCGATCCCCTTTACCCCCTTCCCCTCCCTTCCTATATCACTCTTCCTTTGCGCAACCCTCAACACTGTCTCCTTTATTCTCTTAGTTAACCACCCGATTCCCCAAATACAAATTCGCGCCACTCGTTCTTAGATGATGATGCCTACTACCTGAAATTCACTTGAACGGTATTGAAACTGATCCCATTGCATTGGTGCAGATTATAACATTATCTCGATTAAATGATTTTAATACGATTGCAATATGCGCGATTAGTTTCTGTATACGATGATAATGAAATAATGAAGGATAATGCTGAAATCGCAATTTGATGAAATATAATCTTCTACTTGAAACTGACTTATGAACTTCACTTGGGATACTCTATGTAATAGGAAATTACATTAATTAAAATAAACTAATATATTAATTAAATTTATGCAAAATATAAAGAGAGAGATAAAAATAAGGAAGAAAACGACGATGAAAATCTCTTCTCGTTGTCGTTCATCAGTCGAACATTCTTGCGAACTACTTGCGTCTAAAGGCGTTGTCGTTGTCGCCCCACGACTGTGGGGATTACATTGTCGTAAAATCTACGGGAATTTACATGAGGAATGCCCGCAATAAAATATTGATGCGACGCATTTGAATGCGTCGATGTTCGAGAAGGGACTGCTCGTCTGGCTGACCTCCCATTCAGGATCCTTTCCCTTCCTTGCCGTCTTCTCGCCGACAGAACATGCGATTTTCGCTTCGTCGAATGAACCTCGTAACTCTGACATTTCCTACTTTCTTTGTGGTCGTAGAATATATAATGAATCAATTTTATAACTTTTGTAAGAAGCGTAATGGATGAATTTTGTTCGATTTAAAAATTGAAGAGAGACACATTGTAATAGAAAGGATCCTCGATTTTAATACGCTAAGTATTTTTTGCAATTTTCAAGTTAGCATTTTTTTTTTTTTTTTTTTTTTTTTTGCATTCGTCGCGTAGAAATCTGGACAAGCTCGCGATCACTGCTTAACAGCAATCTGGTCTCGAGAGACAATTACTAGTAAAAGATTGCTAAGCATCGACCTCGGTTTTCTCGCGCGACTCGCGTCGCTATGAACTTCCGTCTGAAACTATAGCCAGCTGGCATAATGCCGCGGCACGTTACGGCCACAGCTTGTCACCCGGTTCCTCTCAACCGCCAAACTTCTTGCGAAATATTAATTAATGTTATTAACGTCTCACCTCTCGAATTCACGGGTAAAGGAGCGAACCAGGGTCTCTATCCGTCTTCCTCGCTCTTTTCTACCACTTCCACCGCTTGCTCTCGACGAGGGAGGAAAAGCTCCCTATTATCGTAAATCATCGTTTTCCAATAACGCTACCGAGGCTCTTCATGCTACCTCTTCGTCTCCCTTCCATTCGCTCCCTTTCTTACGGCTTCTCCTCATCTTTTCTTTCGTTAGACGCGACAAGAAGAACTGAAGTTTGAAGTTGCGATAGCACGTACGCGAAGCTTAACTTTTGACGTGCAAGTAGAATTTTTCATACGTCGTGCGATCTAACTAAAAACGATACTACGGTATCGTGTATCATGTCGTTTCATAAGAGATTATTTCTGCCATGATGTAATGTTTCATGTACAATATATAAAGATAATTTTACGCGGATTTTTCTGTTCAAAACAAGCCGCACACTTAATGGATTGTCGTTGAATAAATGATACCGCGTGTCTTGTCAATCTACGAATCAGAGAACGTTCTATCCACCGGATAGATTCAATTCGCACGGCACCAGAGTGCTGAGTAATTTCAGGACGCCTCGAAGCGAGACGGTCGGGGCTCGTGGATCAGATAGTGTCTACGTGCCGAAGGTGTCGATCAGGATTTCCGAGCACGCGGTCCAATGCTAACAGCATCGTGGCCGGTAGCGAAAGCTACCTTTCCAGGATATATCCTAGACCGAGTCGGACGGGCGGCGTGCGGGGGAAAGGAATCGCAATCACCCCCGGGGCTAATGCCATCAGGAGCAAACAAAGTATAAAGTAGGTACCCGATAAGTAGCCCTTGGGCAGCTGTTGATCGGGCAGTCTCGACGCGTTTCAGGCATATTAAGGTACAGCCTATGGCCTCCGGAATGTCATTGACATTCTAAGAAAATTATTTAACAGACGTTAGTATCCCGCGAGATGAGAGGAAGATAACTAGCGTAAGAAAAAAGAAAAAAAAAACCCTTTTACTTTGCTCTCCAATAGACTTTCACTGATATTAATTCTTTCTTGTGGCCGAACTTCCGGATACGCGCGCGCGCGAACTTGAACTTCACGAAAGTTTCCCACGATATAATGACGAACTGAACTTTCGAAAAGTTATGCAGTAACGGGAACTTCTTCAATGGGCCTTCCGTGATACACTTTTGCGAATCCTCCCGCAGACTTTCACCAAACTAAAGCGATATTGTACTCCGTAATAACTTGTTGACAGTAGAGAGCGTGCTCATTTCCCTCTCGATAACGCACGCTACATTTGCTTGGCGTTTCACACCTTACCTTACGTTTCATAGATATATTTTTCATATAAATATAAAAATTTTTATTTTACACATATATGAATTATATAGGAAACATGTAAATACTTTGACATACAACTTTACATGTATGTATTATTGATTGCGTTATTTAGATAAAGAGATAATTAAAAAAAAGAAGATTTCTACGCTTATAAAACCTCACAAGTTCATAAGTTTCAAAGAACTTTCCTGTATTACTATTGTCGGTAAATTTCTACGAAAGTCCAGGAATATCGAGGAACGAAAAGAGCGCGAAAAACGAAAGGCTAGACGAAGAGGTGGAAAGAGAGCTGAAGATGGATAAAGAAAAGAGACGTAGAAAGACGAGGGTTTAGAAGGAATCGAGCGAAAATAAACGTAAGAGAAGAAAATCTTATCCGGGCTTCCAGTCTCGTGGACTTGTTCCTTCCCTCTTTTTGTCCTTCCTCTCCTTTTCTCCCGGCGATCTCAACGGCTCAGCCGACGTCTCCTTCCATAATTTGATTGTTTTAATTAAATTTCGTCGGAGAATCGCTTTATGTTGGGCATACCGGCCTGGCGGGCACAATGCAAACTGTGACGTGTACCGAATGAATCGAGAATGGAACAGCAAATAGGTTCGCCCCGTGACGTTCTCTGTCAGAAGAATATGTTCCATCATTTCTTCTTAGCTTATTGTCGTAGCAGCGAGTAGTAAATTGAAAAATTTATCGATTAAAATCCATATTTTTCGTTATAATTACGTATAATTATTTCAATTATCTAATATTATTAAAATTTCTATTCACATTTACATGTATATTTTTTTATATCCTAACATCTGTTTGATTATATAATTTTGCCTCGATCTCTTGAAAATGATTTCTCCGCAACTTGAATATAATCTGTCTTTTTAATCTATTGTATAATAAATTTTGATAGCGCGCGTTCACGGTTCTGCTCGCGTGTTTCGGTACGAGGAAGAAAGGAAGAAGGTAAAGAAAAAAAAAAAAATAAAAATAAAACCGCCCGACCGCGTGCTCCTCTCGTAATAAGACGAAGGTTAGACATGACCGCGAGGAACGCTATGGCGGCTGGTAGCGACGCGCAGCTCCGCATATTTCTCTAGATATTGGAATTTGTCGCGGTTACTTCGAATTATCTTCCGCCCTAGCTATTCCGGCGTGGTCTACCCTTTCTCCTATGCGCATGTCAGTCAATAACCGACGTCTTCGCAAACGTTGCTATCGAAACTAAAAGATTACTCGATGCTGCCGCTTAATTCTGTGGTCGCTGCTGACCTCGTATCACGCTTTCCGATCGATAGCACAAAAATCAAACTTCCTTATTATCAAAATATATTACAAGTCCGTGCAAACTTGAATAAATGCATAGAATGTCCATATCTATAATTTTTTCGTGACCTTTTACGTTTTTATATTTTGGGATACGCATATATAAAGCGTACCATAGTTCACTCAGACAATTACACAAATAAAAATTATAAAATAAATAATATCCGACATTATATTGTATATATGTATATAACGATAATAAGAATAATTTCTGTTTTATTATTCATTTATTTCGTTAAACTATGAGAATTTTAAACAACACACATTTTTCTTAATTTTTTTTTTAGCATCTAACTGATATAAATAATCTGAGATATATTAGATTCCATTTAGCACAAAGAATAAAGAAAGATAAAATACGAAGCGAAATAAATCTATATGTCAATTACACCTTCCACGAATGGATAATTCATCTTGATGCCCTTTCTCTTCAAACTATCTGCGATAAAGGGCGAATCTATTACAGTCGGTCCACAGACACTCAAAAGCTACCCCGTTAGATTGCTAGTCGCCCTTCCGTGTGCTCAAGTACTCGTCAGCTTGAATGTGCATTTTTAGTAAATTAAAAAGTATCGTGTGACTGCGCTGAAATGCTGGAACTGCTTCTATAATGTTTCCAATCCCCGACGAAGAGTCTCTTAACCCTTTCGGTTCTCGTCCCTTGCGCTTTATTTCTCCTCTTTCTTTTTATTCGATGGAGTCAGCTGATCTCCTCTTTGTCGCTTTCAAAACGCGCTCTCTCTTCCTCTCCGTTGCTTCAACTGTTTCGCGACTTCTCGACTTTTTGTGCCCCTCTCGAAATTGCCACCCTTGTTTGCGTTTAATGCTTCGCCATTTTTTCTCGCTCCTTTTCTCGGATTCTCTTCAATTATCGCTTTAAAACGAGCAACTCGTGCGATCTTCGGCAGACAAATTTAGCTTTTAAATAAACACTAAATTATATTTTCAAATTACATATTTACTTGAAAATTAAAAAAAAATGTATTAGCTGTGTTTGCTTTATCTATTATAATATATATGAATGTATTAAGACACACACACACACACATACAATAATTTTTATAATATAAAGCCGTTTTTTTTTTAATTTACAACAATAAAGATAATTATATTAAGAAATTAATGCGTCATTTCAAATTATTGAAATGATTTTAATTTAAATAAATTTATTTTAACTCCTCTGAGAGAAAAAAGACTCTAGCGTCTTCCGAAAATCCGGACGGTGGACGATGGCTCGAAAGGGCTTCCCGCCCTTTGTCAGGAATACTTTGTCGGGAGACTGCGGTCTGATGGAACTCAGCTCTGCTAAACCTTCCCCGTATGACTACGTGTATTTAATTTGTAAAAGTATTTCGTAATTCGCGTGGCTAAAGGCTCGTCCGTTACTTTCGGCGCAGCCCTTGCGAACCCTCGAAAACGAAAGCGGCCCGTACAAACTCTAAATCGTCTGTATAACGGGTGTCTTCGTAAAAATATATTATATATTCTTAGAGAGAGAGAGAGAGAGAGAGAATCGTGATGTTATCGTTTGCGATACAATCGTTATTGACGTATATATAGTAAATATTGTTCTATTATACGTGTATATTAATAATTTTTATTATTGTTAAATTTATTTTAAAAACTCGATTAGATATTTAATTTTTATTTAATTAATTATTTAAAATTATCTTTAAACACTATATTTTACATTATATTATAACTTAACTTTTGAAACTTATGTATATAAAAAATATGTAATAGTTGACATTATTTTCATAAATATAAAATCTCGGAGAACTTCTCTAGATGACATTTAAAACTTATTATTTAATAGATGGAAGTTTGTGGTAGCGCAAAGAGGTAAATTCAAACGATGCAAAATAGATGCGGCAGGGACACGTGGTAAACTATCTTCGGTATCTTCAATAAATATAGGAAATCAATTTAGTGCGACTGCGGGATTGGGTTGACTCGAGAGAGCCGGATGCGTTCGGGGACTGCCTTTGCCCGTGTGAGGGTACCTTAACTCCTTCGCTCGGCAGCCTTTTTCCACGCTTAATGCCGAACAATGCGCGGTCGGGGGCTAAACGCGTGCTCCGTCGTAATAAAAAAATATCGGACTGTGTGTTGCTCGGTAAAAACCAATAAAGGTCGGCTGGTTCGCGCAGCCGGCGGTTGCGGTGAAGGTTTCGGTGCTTGCGAGAGCGGTTGTCGATGTGCAGGTGTGTGTACGCGCGTATCCAAAAAGCGGGGGCGAGTTCTTGCTAAAACAAACCTCCGGCGGAGAAAGAGTGGTAGGAGCCTCCGGCGCGGCGACGCGCGGTGGCCGTGGTGGGCTATAGAGAAGTGGTAAAGAGGGAATTTGCAAGGGAAAACCCACCCTCCCTTTAGGCCCTCGCCGGGTGTCAGAGGGTCTTGGTCCGTCAGTTTATATCGGCCCAGAAACAAACTGGGCGCGGAACAAAATGCTTTTGATATTCGTTCGCGACCGAGAAGACATCTCGTCCGAAGCGCGTTATAATCCGTCACGTAAAAACGAATGTATTAATTCGATACCTAAAAACCGAAAGATCAACGTAGGGGATAAAAAGCAGAAAAAAAAGAATTTTGTGTAAAATGTTTATATTTTTATTGCGATTTTATTAAAGATGTTTATATTTCGATCGCGTTAACATTATTGATTCGCGCTTGCAAATATAATACTTAAATTTATAATATAAAATATATTTATCTAATACATGTGTGTGACATCTCTTTGATTATACAAACACATATCAATAGTAATCATTTCAATGACGCAGCACATTTAATATCCGCCAAATGACATTCCTAAAAATATTCACTTTTAAATTAAAAACTATAAAGATATATAGTATACTTACTATTATAATTTAATCAAAATCTATGATTTTTTAATACAAAGAGCACTTGTCGATCAGTTATTAAAAAATGCAATCTATATCAAAGGGGATAATATATATTTATTATTTTTATTTCGGCTTTGCGTTATTGATTTGCCCGCGCTTTCCGCGAGATATTGTTAGCCGATCGTGGGGACTCAAGGCGATCCGCATATCATCAAATTGGCGTGCACTATCGAAAGCCGACAGAGATGAAATTGTTGTCGGAATTTCCTCGATCAAGAGCCGATAACGGCCGTAAAATATTTAGGAAAACATGCACCGCCGCCACGCAACCCTCCTGCCAAACGCCCTCCGTTATTTCTCCACCTTCGACTTTCCCCCTACTCCCCGTTTTTCTTCTCCCCGTCCTCCTTCTCGGGCTTGTTGTAGCATAAAGGGGACGGGGAGAAAGAAAAAGAACGGAGATGGGCTGCTTTGCGATACGCGTCTGCCCGCGAATCCCCGAGCGCAGATTAAGTCCGCTCCCCTTAAATATTCATCCCCTCGGAAAACCTGATAAAAATAAGGAAAAGACTTGGCCGACCATTCCACCTCGCCCCCTGCCACCTTGCCAAGATATAGGTTCGAAGTACGGCAAGCCCGCAACATGTGGGCGATCTCATCTTCAACTTTAATATACTTTTGTTGTATCTTATTTAATAAGATGTGAGATACTTTGAGATTTTATTATTATTATAATCTTCTTTTTCTTCACACGTAATTAAAACATGCATATATTTGAGGTCTTATGTATCCAAGTTCTATTAATTAATATTTATTGTATAATATCAAAATAATCGAATTATTCTATTAATTTGATTTTTATTATTTGAAATAAATTAAAAATCCATTTTATTGATAACTTAACTGTATAAGTGTCATAAGAGTGATATTATTTTGGGCATTCTGTTGCCGCTTTCGAGATCTGACATTTCAAAGAACCGGTATTATTTGATCAATCAAAGAAGATACATTGATAGGCATTGACACGTAGAACATTGAGATTTAATGAGAATAAACAGCGACGAGACAGACCCTACGGTATTTAATGTCGACTTTTAACCGATCCTAAGCCTCTTAAACGCTCCTGAGATTCTTAAGTCGAACAGAGAGCCGGCGCTTTTTTTCCTTTCGTTGAGGATCCTCAACGGAAGTCCTCGAGGGAGTCGCGAGATGCCCCTGATAATTGAATCAAACGATTTATTCTCCCGATTAAAAATGATAGACCGTCTAAGGAGGTTTCCGGTTACAAAGCTGCTTTGCTCCCTTCTGCTACTCGTCCGCTCTTGACTCGCGAGTGGAAAAAAAGTGCCGGCACGAGCGGGCGGATTCTCACCGAGAGTGATGTTGAGGGTGGCGGAGAATGAAACGCGATATCGAGGATGCTCCAGCTCTCGAAGTGATCGCGATTGTTTGCGTTGACCTGTGCGCTTAATTATCTATGGATTTTCTGAAATTTATTAATCTATCGATCTATTTCGCGATTCAGTTTATTATATATAATTCAGTAGTAAAAAAAAAAAAAATAATGAGTACCATCTCGTTACGACGTATTTTACGATCTTGTCTATATTTCGTGAAATAATTTCTTTCGCGGTTCATCGGCGTTTCGCGTGCTTTAATGTCGATAAGATCTGTCTTTCAGAATAATTGAACTCAAATGGACAGAGACAATATTATTGCACGACTCATACATAGTTATACACCCCGCCGTTGAATGAATATGCACGCCGATCGTGGAAATCTCGCTTCTGCGTCCTGCTCTCGAAATGAACGTTCGACAACCCTCGCGATTGGTCCGAGACACGCGGTAAACTCTCGGCGTATGTACCACGATGGGGAATTGAATTCGCATGCATGCGTCGGAGCGATCTTCGCGCCGAAGAAAAGAAAAAGGAAAAGCGGAAAAGGAGAAGCAACGTGCGAGTGTCAGAAGGAGACAGGCGGGAAACGATCAACCGTACCGACAAACGGTCGGTAGATTGATTTTGCCGGGTGTGCACCCTCCCGCCACCCCTTCGATACGACGATTGAGAGGGATGGGCTCGATCCCATCTTGGGTTATTAATAATATCTGGAGGTTAGTATTTCCGAGAGGAGCGAGAGTCGGTATTGCGACTCCGGGGATGGCGCGAAGGAAGGTAAGAGTCTGGGGCCAAGAGGAAATGGAAGATCTCTTCATTTCTGTATCATGCGAACGAACGAACCGACCCGGCGCGCTGCGCGGAGCGCCGAGGCCACAGATGGAAATACCCGATTTATATGCAAATTTCATATTTGTCGCCGCGAGAGACGTCGGTCGTCGTGCCGCGTCGCGTCAATCGCGTCCATTCTTCTCCGAAAGAAACCGAAAGAAGGTGCAAGCATCTCCCCTACGCAAATGGATACTGTATGTGGATGAAAAGTAATTAGTTTGAGTGTGAGATCTGCTTCAAGAGAGATTATTATCTCTATATTTGTATAGTGAGAAGAGATTGTATTGTCAGGACCGTACACTTCTCCTCACATATGACGCCCGTCCACATCTATATTTAATTAATTCTAAGAAGAATACAATCACACATATTGCCATATTCTTTTTTGTAATATATAATTATTATTTTTATTATTTTTCTTTTAGTTATTATATTATTTCCGCTCCTCCTCCACACACGTACATATACACATTTTTTTTTTTTTTATGCGTAATAAGATGTATATTTTATTGACTATAATGTAAAAATGTTTTTATATTTTAATGGGGCCTGTCTTTAGATAGATGAATTTATTTATCTCTCTATCTAATTATTACAAAAAAAATTATCTTATTACGGTTAGACAATGTCCTATCTACGAAGCCTCTTGATTAGTAATGGCGATTGTCGTTTATAAAATCTCGTTAATGTCAGAATATGGATTTCCTTTCAAGGATGCAGGGGGCAGCAAATTATCGAGCGGCTTTTCTTCCACCCTCATAGGCCCGCGATATCGTTAATAAACCCAACGTCCCCAAGTCTTTTCCGTCTAATCACCTCGCGTCTTTTTTTCTTCGACCTCTCCCTCTTCTTATTTTCTCTTCTCTCTCTCTCTCTCTCTCTCTCTCTCTCTCTCTCTCTCTCTCTCTACAATATGCGAACGACACTTGCATATTTGATGTGCCAACGTTTACTGAATAAATGCGCGCTGCTCATGTATTATTAATGCACGCGTGCTAGATTAAAAATCAGCGGTTTGTTATTTAATCTACAGAAAATGACGAGAAGATTGCGAAAAAGTTTGCGTGAATTAAACAATTTTTTATGAATCAACATTTCTGCATCTTTGAGAGAACCACGAATATATTGTCTTATCTCATGTACCATACGTACGCGTGCTTTTCTTTTATTTTCTCCATTATTTCTTGCGCCTTCTATCGTTTTTCTGTGAATAAGAAAATGCTTTTATTCTCGCGCGCGAGAATCGCGAGTAGATTATCTCGAATAAAGCAATCTTGTGGAGGACAGGACCCCGACGAAATCTGTTCGCCGTGTTATTGCTCTCGCGATACAGTCCGGCACGCGGTTTCTTTGAAGTACGAGATTTGCGCGAGAGAGCGTGAGAACGCAAAGAAAAAGCATGCCGTCATTTGAGATTTTTTTCGGCAGCAGAATTAAAATTCTTCTGCGTCGATGAGCCTGGAAACGGACGAGGGAGGAAGCGCGCGCGCGCGCGCGCGGCTGTGTTCTCGAGAGGAAACCGCGAAAAGAATTTTCCCCGAGATAAGCGACGCGCCGAGGAGGGAGTGGGAAAGCACCGTCGGGACATTCCGGGAAAAATGATTATACGAAGTTGGAAAAACTTTGGTATATCGGGAGGAAGGGAACGGGAAAAAAATAGAAAGAGAGAGAGAGAGAGAGAGAGAGAGATAGAGATATATATTCTGGAAAGACGGAGAGCGTAGCGGAGACGAAGCAGCAGTTTCTTGCGATGTCATCGTTGCGTGCTCATTTATCGTGGAACCGCGGGAAACTGTTTCTACAACATCAAATTGTTGGATTTGCGTCAAAGTCCTTGGATGCCTTACATAGAATAATTTTAGTTGTACTCGTTATCAAGCATTGATAAATGTATGCTGTGTGTATTTAAGAAATTGCAACAACCAACTCCTGCTTGTGCTTCATCAACGCTTTGCTCATTTCTAAACATTTTGTGAAAAAAAAAAAAAAAAAAACAGCAAGATGAAATCTACGTGTAAAATAAATCATACGTCAGCATAAATATATGAAATCTGTATAACGTAAAATTACAATTACTTAATTTAATGAGATTATATAACTCGAAATCAGCAGCCTAAAAGAGGTCAATCAAAAGATCAATTTCTAATTACATAACAAAATATTGTTATTGTACATTTTTTTCTTTTTTTCTTCTTCTTTTTTTTTAAGAGGAACAAACATAATTTTGATAGATAATTTAGAATATCTTGTGATATATCGTAGCAAATAAATAAAAAAAATTTGTACATACACTTACGTACGACAACCAAACTATAACGATTACCAACCTACTGAATTTCTATTATTATATAAGAAAGTTTTAACAGATATGACTACAAATGTTTCGAAGAGAGACGAATTCCCCACCTTCTTCCCTACCATTTTCGGAGGTAAGACTAATCTTGCAGAATTTTTCACGCGGAGTTATCGCGATAACCCGAGTCTTCGAGCGTCAACGAATTGTCAGATGTACGCGTATATTCCCAGGGGATTATTTAACGAGATCCGTTAAGCCGCGATTACATCTGTTCTCGAATCTCATCTGTGGAAAACTGGATGGAACGGAGGGTTCTCAATTGCCTTATTTATATTTGTCCCAATCACACCGTCGTCTTTTTCAGAGCTCAGCCCTCTCGCGAATGTCCCCCCCCCCCCCCGTCGTCGTAGACGTAGCGGAAGGGTAAGACGGAACGGCGTGATAAATTACCGCGTGTCAAAGCCTCGGCGTGCATTCATTTGCACGACGTTAGCACTGTCATCGGCACCATTCCTCATTCGCGCGCTCGTAACGAGGGACGCGCTTCCTCGAAACGTCACAAAGTCGCGAGATAATTTTGGATAAGTTTGCTCGCGGAGAAGTTTGTCACATTAATACAGTTTCCCTATATTTACTTTTTGAAATGGTAATCGATGATGATTAACTTTGAAACTGGTCGCAATCTATTTTCACTTACAAAATTTTAACGTCGCTTTTTAAAGTCGCTTTGTCTATTTTTGAGAGAATATAATAAATTTTATTATTTTATATTTAATTGGAATAATTATTTGGGAAAAAGAAAAGAAAAAAAGAAAAAAGAAACGAATTTTGTATAATTGAAAGAGTAAGATTGGTAGAATGATGGCAAGAGGGGAGTTAATGTTTCTAATATGAAACGAAAATGGTGCGCATTGATTGGGTCATTTGCGACATCGAGGCGAAACGTCAGTTTCGTGCGCGCTTGCCGTTCCCTTTTCAACTTTGCCGAACAATTCTCGTCCCAGACGATAGGATGCAAAAGGTGGAGTATTTAGAGATCGGGGTATACCGGACAACTCCCTTGATGCCGGACCGTGGTCTCGTCGGAGATAATAGGAGCTCGAAAGTTTTCGAGTTTGCAACTTTCTCTTCCACGCAATCTCGCCGCTTTTTTTCTCTCTTCAGCCCCGCCGACGTCGAATAAAATTCGTGAGGGTTGTTTCCCTCTATTCGCACGATTTTCCTTCTTCTCTTTCCTCTCTTTCGTATTACTGAGCTCTCTCTCTCTCTCCCACTCTCTCCCTCTGTTTTTTCGCGCGAGTCCGTCAACATCTTTACATATGTGTTGCATACTGTGTGCTCTCGTAAGTATAAGATATACGGTTGTAGATACTGCGAGATTTGTGGTCGCTGTAGCGAGCGGCCGAAGGCAGGCCGCTTTCAGGTGGAGATTGCGTTTTGACGTCTGATAGATTCATGGTTATTGGAATCAGAGTGGTACTATTACGGTGCAGAGGTATGGGACGAGGCGGCGCTAGTCGCCCCGAGCGAAGTCGCGTAAATCAACCGGTGCTACTAGGATTCTGTTTGGGGGGGGGTCTTACGAGACTCCTTTTTTTTTTCGTCTCGATACACATACCTATCTAAATTTCGAAATCGAACTTTTTCACTATCCGTTTTATGGATTAATCTAACAAAGCTTCTTGAGCTTCTGAAACATATTGTCAATGTTTAATATGTAATTTTCCCCAAAAGAAAAACTAATTAAACATTATTTCTATATATGTATTAACGAGCGCATTTATTGATATACTAAAAATATTTGCCAAGTGAAATAATAACCATAGAGATGGAGACAACTTATTGTTAGTATGTACAAAATATAATTGTGTTTCTGTATCATCATGTAAACGTTAAAACTTTATTCCGCGGAAAAGTCGCTTGCAAACGGGGGTGGGATGAAGCTGTGCTTTGACATTGACGAAGTAGATCCGTAGACGGTGTGGGAAACGTTGCTAATGTCGTAACCGAGTGTCATCGTGCACCCTCCTGGAGCATCGGAACTCTGCAAGGAGCGGATGGAGGAGGGTGACGGGGACGTCGAAAGGGGATGCTGGGAGATATATCGTCGCTCGGGACAACCGAGGAAGAGCAGGAGGTTGATGGCTCGAGGACGGGCTGGTTATCTTTTGCCTGTAGGTGCAACGATGTAGCTAGTGCCATAGAGAAGACGAGTTTTAGCGTCTACAAGAAAGACTGGCGTCTATCCTTAACGACAACGCCTTAGACAAGAACTGTCACCTATTCTTTTCAGTAAACAAAACTTTATATGGCATATCGTGAAAAGAAAAATAATTGTTTTGTTTTATTCTACAAGTTTTGCAAGAATCATATGATAAAATAAATGTAAAAATATAAGAAAAATAACTCACCCCCTTTTTTACAAATTTATCAAATTAATAATTGAATAGTTTGCTTCATTTATTAAATAAATCGACCATAGAGTAAATAATTAAAATATATATTTTGTGATAAATAAATTTTGTGGTGTGATTTTTCAAAAAAAAAATGTTTCTACGTTTCTCAAAAACTAAGACAATTTTCCAAGTATTATCCTTCGATTCCTAGTGTCCCAAAGGGTGGCCCGACGGTTAACTGGGTCGGGGAGTCCCCGGACTATATTCCCTGCAAACACGAAACCAATCGCGACACCTTCGATGACCGAACGAACGACTCGGTGGCAATAACGGACGGTGGCTGTTGTGGACGAGGGGGTTAAGGGCCGCGAGGCGGACGACGGTTCCAGGATGAAACGATCCAGGAATCGAGGGGACAGTTGTTGCGGAGTACGACCATCGTCCCAGCCTCACCGGGACATCTTTCCTTTTATTGGCCATAAAAGCAATAATGCAACGCCATACGATACGCATGCCGACGCTGAAGTACGACAAAACGATACAAATGCCTGGATTCCTTAGAGTCCCTCCCTTTCTAACTTCAACCCTCTATCCCTTCTCGATACGATGGTTTCGACAAGCAAGAAGATCAAGCACGGAAGATCGATCGTCGTCTCTCACAAATCTTCGTTTATATTAAACAGATATAAGTACGAAGATTTTTTTTGCAATTACTATAAGAATTTATCTGTGATATTTATTACAAGAAAGTTTTATTTTCCCTAGACGTTACAACAAACATTAATATCTATAAACGCGCATTACGGAATGTGACTCTATCGCAGAAACCTTCTTTTTAATTTCGTCAGGAAGAGCGAGAGAATTAAAGCAACGACGGATGAAATGATAATCGTTTGAGACTCGTTCTCTCGACTCTACGGTCTGCGAAGCTCATTTCGCGCTGTTTAAAAATCTCATGAAAACGAAACAAAGGACGAGGCGCGAGGCGTTTGGCATTAAACGGCTCTCGAAGGACGCGGCGACGGGGAACGAAGAGGAAGGCGCAAACCCAAACGAGGAAGAGCGTCGTGATGACGTCTCAATTCCCCCGGAGTCAGCCTTTAAAAAAGCCGAGGGAAAGATTCTTATCAGAACGTTTTTCGCGTCGACCGGCCTAATTTACTTATGCTTCTCCCTTCGGGGCCTATTTACAAGTGCAAAATTGCCTACGTCCCTCCTTCTCTCTCGACCGATCTCGAAAACTCGTTCCTTACTTGTTTGCAGGTACGCATATTTCTTCCAATGTGCGTGTAATATTCGCTGGTCGTTAATAATAACTAGTTTGTCTCTATTAAGGAAAAAGGCCACGATGAAAATATAAATCAGATTTTATTTATATAAAAAAAAAAAAAATATTATTACTTTCTCTGCACACATATATTTCATTCGTATGAAGCTTCGTCTACGACTAGTTTGAAGTGGATCTTTAGAAAATCAAGATATGATTATATAACGCAGAAAATTGAACGCAAATGAGGCATACTTTAGAGTAAACTTAAAACTAATTATTTAAATTATATGTCCTTTTAATTTTTTTGCAAAGCTCTATACAATTTAACAATTTCCTTATTTAACTTTCAATATAAGAGAAAAATATTTATTTTTCTAACATTTGTTCGCGACGCAAATAATTTATAATTTACAGTAAGAATATTTTATGAAAAACAATTATTAATGGAAGAAATAATTATTTACTCAAGTTTAACGACAACAACAACATGCGATAAACGGCGTGCAAAGGAGTCTTAAGCTTTTTCCTTGCTCGCGTCTCGATGTCCGGTGGGACGCTGAGAAGCAAAACGACACCTTGAGCCGAGATTACAACCGTCCGAATCCTCTTTTCTGGCCCTTCTGAGCGGCATCCCCCCGTGTCTCTACATCTGTTTTTGCGCGACGCGCCTCTTTGTAAGACTAGTCGTCTTCTTACGTCACCTTCTTCCCCTGATTCCAGTCCCCTTTCGCGCTATATGTTTCCCACACACGTACAAAACATTTCGTATACATGCGTATGCAAAATCCGACGTATAAATGAGCGTTATATCTATGTTATATCTACATTTTTCTCGAGGGCGCAGCGAATACATTTCAAGCGGGAATACGATTATCTACATATCGAGGGAAGATCCTTGTTGCACTCGTGGATTTATTAGCGGAAATTAGAGCCATTATGGTGGATTCTTGTGAAACTTAGAGAAACGGAAGACGCTTGGGCAACGAAGACGCCCTTCATAAAAACAAATCGCGTCTAGATGGTTGCGATGTCGCGCGAGGGAGACAATTTTTTTGTTTCAGTCTGCGTATTTCAATATTCAATAACAATAATTGAGAAGCTGAGAGTGGAAAAATGATTTTTTACGCATCTTAAGATTGTTTTTCCGTTTTTCATTAAAATATATTATCGTTGAAGTTTCGATGAATTTTTTTATTATTTATTGTATTTATTATACTCTTTTATTAGTCTCTTAAATTTAGACTTTAATTTTTTGAGTTAGATTTCTTGTACTTTTAGAATTATCTCTCTCTCACTCTTTCTGATTTTTCTTCTTATCTAAAGATACAATATGTCTAAAATTGTCGACAATTGTGGAAACATTATGGGAGATTTTTCATCAGCTATCGTCGAATATCAAAATTCGAGAATAAAATTCAATATTCGAGAATAAAATTATAGTAATAATCGGTCGAGAGTCGGTGATGCATCTTTGCAAGAGCATTTCCGAAACAAGTACGAGGATATTGCTAAAGAAATTAAGATTTGCCGACGACGGACACGTCACGGGCGTGAAAAGGGAATCGCATCATCGCTGTAAACTAAAAAGCAATATCTCGAGTGGGAATAATAATACGGCCCCGATTAGGAACTGATCAGGCAGTGTCTCAATAAGTGATCGGGTCCTGATAAATACACCCGATCAGGACCTGAGATGTTTGGTAACGCAATGCCCCTATCGGGAACTGATTTGAGGGCCTTATCAAGAATCGATCGTGCTGCACTATTACAACCCTAATAGCGTCTTCCATTGGGAAAAACTCGCAGCACTGAATGCTTGAAGCGTATATCATTGATAATATTAATAAGCATGTTCTGAATACTGCACATTTCATTGGGAGTGCAAACTACTCTCAGTGCGTGCTGATTAATATTATCAATGATATACGCTTCAAGCATTCAGTGCTGCGAATTGTTCCCAATGGTAGACGCTATAACTTATTTAATTGGGATTGTTGTCGGGTGACTATGAGGTATAAGTTTATTAATTATATTACGCAAAAAGAATGTAAGAATAAAGTCGGGAACTAATTGTAAGAGGTTAAGAATTTTTGTATGTTTGCAAATATACACAAGCGCCATTGTGCGGCTAAAATATGCACGTACTGAAATTTATTTTTAATAAAAGACCCTGATCGCAGGAAAAAATCAGGCCTCGTTTACATTAGTGATCAGATCCTGACGAGGATATGTACAATCGTCGTTTCATCGATCATTTTATATTCACATTAAGACATTCCTGAGAAGGTCCTCATTAAATCCTGATCAAAATGACCTCGTTAATATCTCGGTAATAAGAAAGAACTATTTGGTCCCGTTTATGCCCTATTCGGGTCAACCTTACTAGAATAGACCCGAAGAAAACCTTATCAGGACCTCATGGTATATCGGGTATACTTCTACTCGGGATTGTGTAGATTATTCTGCGATTATACTTTAAGTAGACACTTTATGAAATGGATCAGACACTATGGATGTTAAGATAAAACAATTATCTTTATACGATAACGCAGTCTCGGTGTAATGTCTTTACATATTCCACTCGGACGAATATTTCACTCTAACGCTCTCACCCTTTTCGGTTTTCCCCTTTGCGAGAAATCGCAACTTTCAACCTCTGGAGTACGGATTCTTTACCACCTTTGTTCTCTCGAATTTTTCACACGCTCTCTTTTTCTCTCTTTGTCTCATACTTTCTACCCTTCCGTTTCTGTTTCCCTCGCGCGCCTTATCCTTTCCTCAGAAGCAGGACTAAGACTTTTTTTCACTTTCCACATGTTTCATGGGTATCAGCCGACTCGGTAGGAAGATTTGCAAGTTAAATGGCATAAACGAGAAGGCTGAACAGCTATTTTTTAACTCTCGGTCTGCTTTCCCGATCCGCTCGACAGAAGAAATGTTATTGTCATCTCAACTATCGGAATTTCTTTTGACATCTTATATACGTATCAAAGCGAATGTTGAAATCTTAATATTTTTAAGGAACAATATATTAATTCATTTTCTTTCATTATATTATTTCTAACTTATTAAGCCCACTTCACGTAGGTGAAGATAATATTGTATTATATTAATTTAACTAATTATGCGAATACTCGTTCACGTGAATACTAAAAGCTTACGCGATTTGTATCACGCGCAACGAATAGAACCTGCTCGCGAATAACATTCACCGCAAGAAAATAGATATCAATAATGGTCCCCTCGTGACGCGCGTGCCTGCTAATTTATTTCCCTATGAATATCCGAAAAGGCACCCTTTCCTTCCATATACCCGAAGACTACCGGAGCCGTTGTCTTCTGACTCGGGTGGGCGTTGTATGACCGGGACATTAAGACATTGTTCGCATGATTTACACGCCGATTTGCATTCACGCGTCGGCCATATATCAGGCGAATGCTATGCGTGAACTTGCGCGCTGGCCCGCTCGCACCTTTGCCACTCACTAAACTTTATTGCGAATTCATTACTTTGAGGAGACGTCGCGTCTAGAGGGGTTTATACACGTTAAGTGAGATTTTGAGAATCTTGCTGTGTCAAACATAATAAAAAAAAAAAGAGATGTTTTATAAAATAGTTTTCATCGTATAAAATTATTGATTTCTAAAAAGTCATTTTTTAATTTCTCTTATTCTAAGAATTTATTTGCTCTTTCTTTCCTTCTCTAATTTTATCGTAAAGATGTTTAAGTTATTTTCTTAAATATTTTTGGAATCTTAAAGATTATATAAAAAAGCAATTTTATGACGACTAAATTAACATTAATAATGAGAAAGAATTATTTTCAAATTCTTCAGAATATTAATTTTTTATCGTATGTACTGGGCACAAAAATTCTTATAACATCCTTCGTATAATGTATACGACATGCCGTTAAAAATTAATTACGGTGGAAGGTACAATATTTCACAACTACTCTTTGTAGTATCGCTTATACGTCCGCAGCACTCGCTCTCACGAGAGATCGTAAACTTATGGAAAAATGTAATTTAACAAAAGAGACAGAGTGGAGAGAGAAACACAATGATCCTGAAGAATATTAACGCAGGCTTGTTTCAAGAGAAACGTAACGCTAAAGCTGTTCTTCTCGACGTTTAGTTCGTACACGTGCGCGTTTATATATGTACATATATATATATACACACACACATATATACATCGTAAATTCATACATACACGCGTACATGTTGCGGGGGTGGCTGGGAGTTCACGTGCGAGCGAAGCATCCTTCGCCAGGAGCTGAACAGCCACTGATGAACTTGAGTCATCGATCATCCAATTAGCCGGGCGATCAATCATCCCGCTGCCATTTGCCCCGAGCCTATCTACGGCCCTCGAACGGGTTACCGCTTGCTTACAAGCATGGTCCAGCAGCATCCTTCCGGCGTGGCCCGGCGGCGCGTTTTACCCGCTGGACGCGCCGGGTTCGTGTAATCAACCCTTTTCAACGCGCTCACCTTCGACGTAACATTAACTGCTCCGCCTCCTCTGCCTCGTCGCGACGCGACTTTTTCGTCTCACCTCGAGGTTCCTGGCGATCAATATTTTCAGTGACATCACGGCAAACAGTAATTATGTATCATAGGACGAGCTTTTGGCAACGCTC
Source organism: Polyergus mexicanus (assembly GCF_030449975.1). Classification (NCBI taxonomy): domain Eukaryota; kingdom Metazoa; phylum Arthropoda; class Insecta; order Hymenoptera; family Formicidae; genus Polyergus; species Polyergus mexicanus. The sequence goes on from NW_027223346.1 coordinate 3,573,577, forward strand.
GACTTTGTATAACTATTGAGTTGGGCATACTTGAGCGAGAACTTTAATGTAAATATAATTATCTTTAAATGCTAAGAATATATAAATCGAGCTGATAGACTTTAACTTATGTAGTGGCTGAAATAACAATTTTTATAAATTTATACTAAGGAATTATAGATTGTAAATTAAAGACACATAGATATAAATATTATAGAATTCCTATAATAAATTGCATATTTAAATTTACTCGCAATAAAATATTCTGCGTGTTGCGTGTGAAAAAAATTTTAATATATATTTATCAAGATTTTATTTTTAATTCATGTTTGAGAGAGACGAATGATTTTTAAAAACAAGTAATTTTACCTAGGTGATAGAATAATATATCTCTGCATCTAAATTAATCCGTAATATTCTGTATCAAATATTATATATAAGAATATATATATATATATATATATATATGCGTGTGTGTCGAACACATAACGTCTCGATATCTGTGCTGCTTGGAAGGAACGCTACCGTAGGCGATCGACGAAATACATTAACGACTCGAGAGATACACGAGAGTGAACACATTGGAATTGGTGTCTTCGCCTTCGTCTGGATTCGCGATAGTCTTCCTTCTCCCCCCACCCCCCTCCCCATCCCACTCCCCTTCCCTCTCCTCTCTCTCCTCAACATCCTGCTCGTTACCGTGTTAGCGCGTTAACGCACTCCGCGTAAACTAGGGACGCCTTTTCGCTTCTTCGTTCGCGAACGGAGGAGAATGAAGACGCGTCGATATACAGGCCGATATATCGGATAATAATGCGCGCGATATGACGCGTGAGTTGTTAATTCGCGCGTCGCGTCCGTTGCACGTGACGCGAACCCGCGAATCTTCCGCCCTACGCCCCCCCTTCATCCCTACAGCGATTCCACGCTCTCGCCCGCTTTTCTCGTTCGTCTCTCCGATGTTTCCGCGCGACTTGCCGCCAATAGCTCGATCCCACCCTCACGTTTTTCCGCGGAACAAAAAAATTTCCCGCTAAATCGACCGCACTTGACCCGAGATATTGCTAGCAGTTGCCTCGATGCGATTAAAATCCGGGACGCGGCGCGTTATCCCCTTTGGAGAAATCTCGAGATGCAGAGGTTGATTTGTTGTTTATCGTAATTGTTTGAGGCTGGAAAATTTTCGGTTTCTTTTTTTTTCTTTTTACAATAGAAAGTTTAACTTTTGACGAATCAATTCTTTCTCGTTAACATTTTTGTAATGAGGGGATTGTAGCGATTCCCAGGATATATATATATATATTCAAGGGTTTAATGAGAAATTGACGATGCAATGATATTCTGAGGATCGTAAGATGCAAATTGTTGGTCTTGAGGTTGGATAACGGGATGAACCGGCCCCAAAAATCGCAGGACGAGCCTCACACTCTCCGTATAGCCGCGCCATGTTTAATTTATGCTGATAGATCTTTACATTCCAAATTGGCTTTTAAGCTCCATTTATTTAAAGGCACATCGAGGTTCTACGTAGGTAGCGACTCGTTCATTGGCTGCTAGTTGTGCGTCTACCTGCGAGCAGCCGCGCCGGCGCGCTCTCTCTTCTTCTCGATTTATATCTATTTCCATAATTTCCTCTTAGCTGATAATTCACCACGCAGTCGACGCACAACGTTTCCTCCCTCTCTTTCAGAATGCTCGCCACGGAGCGTTGTTACGTAGATAGAGGAACTAGCGCGATCCCCCCGGTCGCGGTTGCCTGTTTCCACGTTGTCCTCTACGGATTGTAATATTGGCGGTGCAACATTTTATCTTACATAATAATATAGTTGCATTTTTTGTATTTGCTTTATTAATCGGAATATTAATTAAAATTTCCAGATGAAATTAGAACGATATATTATTTCATTTAATATATAATCTATCTCGCATAATTAATGAGAGTAGATATAAATAATGTTAGATTGGCTAATGTAAATTAATATTCTGATTACGAAGTAAAATAAATGCATTATTATGAAGCGAAAAAAATTAATGGTTTGTATTCTCGAATATTATGAATCGCATCGCGATTACTATAACAGAAACATGTGGCGCTAACTTTCGAAGACTCGTTACGCACTTTGTTATATGTATATTTCCTTGGTAAGGAAAGATATCCCAATGACTCTATTCGTCAAGATGGCTCGTCGTCGCGTGTACGCGCTTCTCGAGTACTTAAGTTCTTACGCTTACGAAAATATTTCACGAGAAGAGAGCAGTACGGTAACCAGAGCCGCGTTTCTGGCTGGCTGCTGCTACCTTGAGGTGCCGGGCGGAAGACGATGCTGCGGCGGAAGCTAAGGGTGGCTCGAGACCACCCGTCGCGCGCTAAGCCGATAGGCCGTGAATCTATGGGGTGGGCGCGGGAACGAAAACCTAAGTGTCGGGCGGAAAACGTCTCTTTAATGCTCTTAGCGTCGTCACGCTACTCTTCTGCGAGCTCCCGCTTTCCGCGCGCCTCCTCTTCCCGCTACGCCGAATAAATATACGTCGGCGTTCAAATTACAGCGAACGTCCGAGTGATTCCGATGATGTAGCTCCCTATTCGCCCCATGAGGTATTTCTAGAATTATAAAAATAATTAACTTGCGTAAGAACGGAAAGAAGTATGCATAAAATATGCTGCGAAATGCTGGAATATTTTCTAAAGTAGTTAAAATTCTAAAACTTTTTGCAGAAAAAGAGAGAGATCGCCTAATTTTTATAAAAATAATTGCATAAAATAGATCATAAAATATGGCAACCTTTCAAAAATTTGTGAATTTTTATGTTGATGAAATATAGACTTTCCATATATATTGTAAATTAACATTATATAGAGGAAAATTCGTAATTCGTCTTTGAGTCATTCGAGAGCTATCTTCCGCCGACTCGATCTCTGTTTTACTTTACTTCGCTTTTTCTCTCTCTGTCTTCTTCCGTTATCTCCCATGAGTGTGTCCATCGCGGTAGCGCGTTCACACATTTTGAAAGCAGAGTTTAACGGCGCTTTCGCACCGGCTTCGACGAGGCAATCCCACGTCGATGGTAGTCCCTGTCACTGCGTGCCCGTGACAGCCGGCAATTAACAGCTCCGGACTCTCTTTCTCTCTCTCTCTCTCTCTCTCTCTCTATCGGCGTGCCCTCGTCGAAGCGCTAGAACGCCACGCTAGACGTTCGCTTAAATAATTGTCCCCCGTCGGTTAAGACACCGATTTGCTGCCGACATGTTTTCTCTTCCTCCTTCGCTCTTTCGATCCGGACGAGTTCTCGTCACCACCCGCGACGCCAGTCGATAACAGTCGTCAATTTGGCCGTCGTGTTTTCCGATTATTCCCGATTTATTCCAGACTCCCACGGGATACTCTCTCGCCTCCAACGATTTATCTTGTGTCTCTCAAGAGCACCATCGAGAGAATGGCGATAACCAATCCGCAGCCATGCTCAATGTACAGTGACAAACGTACTCTCCATGGTGATCAGCTGTTCCATTCGTATCAATTTTCTTACGCATAGGAGATTTCTTATCGATTCATTTCAATTACGAGAGAATTAGGCGATAAGACGTTTTCTCGTCTCGGCGATGGTGTTTAAAATGATTACCACTCCGATTTAACTTCCTTTCTAACTTGCCCCGGAAGCCTGGTATACATATACCATTCTCAGGAGCGAAGAGAAGAATCGTTGTTAGACAAACGGGATGTTTTATCTGGCATTACGACTTTTTATTTGAGCTCCGATTACAGCGTATAGGGGTGCCTTTCGCGAGGAACGAAACGAACTCGTTGGTTTGCCTTCGGATCAACGTCAGACAATCTGCACTGTAATGGCACAAGTTACACAAGCAATCGTTATTCCTTAAGTATTTTCTATCAAAGAATGACAATTCAAAATAGAGAAAATTTCTCGATTAATAAAAACAAATAGAACTTATTTTATCGCGATGATAAAAACTCATTTACGAAGAATTGAGCATCAAAACAATATCGAATAAAATAAAATGTAGCATGTATAAAGTAAACGCAAAACTTTTTTTATAAACTTTTCTTCTGACTGTCTTTTTTTTTTTGTGTGTGTTTGCGTCGAAAAACTGTAATATATATATTTTATTATATTATGCGATTATGAGAACTAGGGCCCCCACAACTTTCGACGACGATATTATCAAAGTTGCATCCGCGTATTCGTCGGATCGGAGGTAACTTGGAACGCGCCGGCGATGCTTCGGCGTCGCGATGGAGATATTACGTCGGGAGGCACGAAGCGAGACGCGGCGTTCTGATGACGGGGTGAAAAACGAATAAACGAACGAGCATTGCTCCCCTTCTCCTCAACCTAACACGGTCATCCTAACTTCGTTAACCGGCAGTACACTGTTTGTACGGTAATCGTACGCGAAGCGAGCGGAACGGACAGAGGGAAAAAGAAGGGTGGACTCTGCCGCTATACCACGTCTGGACCTCTTACGCGCTGTTTAACTTATCCATTTAAAACTCAAACACGCGAAACAATTAATTAGTAATTAACACTGCTCGGAGCGAAGAGGATGGAGAGAGAAGGACAGGTAAAGAGAAAGACAGGTGGGGACGGCTGTGCAGGTGAATAGGGCGTTCTTCTTAAAGGGTGGCCGTTCTATCACCCTCAAAAAGGAGGTATTGAATGGGTAGCAAGAGGCTTCCGCGCGAGTGCAAGAAACTTTAAAGTTCTTCGAAACTTTAGTTCTGCTGTTAGCTTCTAATTAGCGGACAAACAGCCGGCCTCTGGCATCGTGTCTATTGGTAGCCTGCAGAAAAGAAGATGTAAACTAAATGGCTATTTACATGTTAATTTTGTATCTGATTTTATCTATTTAAAGTGCAAAATTTTAAGGATAGATATATCAAGAGTTATTAATTTTAACGTATTGTCAATAATGTATTGTTATTAAAAAATCATAAAAAATTTCAATGCAAATAAGAAAATATTTTTTATTATATTGTAACGTTAAATAAATATAATAAATAAATATAATGTTCATGATAAATATAATAAATAAATATAATAAATTTTATATTATATTGTTTTTTATACATTATTTAATTTTTTATGCATTTTTCAAATTTCTATCCAGTATTTTTGCGTTATTCCAATCATATATTGTCACTTGCTCCATGTATACGGTACTTCGTAATGCTTTGCCTATCGGGGAAACGTAATGTGATCGACTTTAAAACCGCTGCTTTCGCAACCTTCGTTCCTTTTCCCTCCTCGCGCAGTCCTCTTGCAGATTACCTGTCACTCTGCAGCCAGATTAACCGCTACTTGCGGCATTATGAAAACGTTGGCGTTACCGCTTGCGTTAGTAACGTTTCCACACGAAACGACAAACGCACTCGTGCCGCAGGTTTTGCGTGGACGGCAGCCTTGTATCGGTCTTGAACGGCGGGTCGCGGGTTGGCAAGGGTGGGGGATTGCCTGGGGTGGCGAGTCAGGTCACCGTTGGTGCGAGGGTTTCAATATGCTTCGACGGTAGTTACGGTACCCTCTCCGGACCACCGCAGATCGGTCTAGGCGGTGAACGGGTGGATGGGGCGGGCGAGGAGGACTATCGTGCTGCGGTATCGGTCGCCTTGGTTATTTAGGAAACCATATCAAAGTTTGAGTTGGCTGCCTGCCGCTGGTGCGCACCCTCCTATCGGCGCCCCCGCCTCTGGACAATGAGGTCTCTTCCGGTCTCGTCGAGGTCGCCCTTGACGTTCGTTACAACGTTGAATAACGGTATCTGAAGCCACTGGAATGGCGGTGGAGTGTATGAGAAAATGCGTTGCGCATGCTGTAGAAATTTGCCGCTCCGAGCGGACTGCTTTCGTGGATATCGAGAATATCGAGAATAGTAAGAGAATATACAGAATAGTAATAATTTGTCTATCAAAATTCTCTCTTTGCATAAATTAAATTATCATTACTTATGTTAGAAACGTTTACATTATTCAACAAATCAATTTGCAATATTTTTCTATTTAATTGATGAAACTTTTTTATTTCACACAGAATAATTTTTTTATTGTACATTTTTTTAAATTAAGATAATTAAAAATCATTTTGTATAATATATTATAAATGATTTGTTTTTACCAATAAAAAAATATAATCTTATTTCTAGTAATAATATTTCTAAAAGTATAATTAAGTGCAACATATATATTATAAAAATAAAATAATTTATTAAAGAGAGAGAATAAAAAAGTAATGTATAGAAAAAATAATATATATATATATATATATTGATTAAGCGATAACGAGCTGATAAAATAAACAGATGGGTGGAAAGTCAGTGCACATTGTAGCTACTAACAATAAGTTTGCGCATTTCTCGCGGCAACGTACGGAGAACCAATGGAAGATGACGTGTTACCGCAGTGAATTGTAGAGCGAGAAGAGGAGGCGGTTCTTCTAGTTTCCTGCCAGGTCCGCGGGTTCTTCAGGAAGGGTCTAGAGATTTAATTAAGGCAAGGCGACGGGTAGAGAAAGACGAGTCGCTACGTCGTGTAAACTCGAGCTCATTCGTTGGCTCCCTAGTCCTACCCCCCCCACCCCCACCCCCACCCTGCCCTTTCCCCTTACCTCGTTTTCTATCCTCGTCACTGAAACGAGTCAAGTCCGGCCCTCCTTCTCCGCGCCATTCGAGAGGATCTCTCTCGAAAACTCGTGAGAACGCTGCACACGTCTAGAGCGTAGATCTTGTTCGGCCGAGCGTGTGCGTCAAAGTTCGTCAGGCTACTCGGATTTCCAGCGCCAGAAATTCCCTTCAAGAGGACCATGTCTTATTGCGACTTTCGTAAACCTTGTCACGACGTGAAGATATTTTCAAGTTAGCGAGACGTGTGTGTGTGTGTGTGTGATTAAATACCATATGTGACGAGAGACTCATCGCATACCGTATGAATTTGTTGTAATATAAGACGATGAGAGAAATTTATATAAGCAGTTTTTTTTTTTACACTAAAATATTATTATATTATAACAAAACCATTAAAACGCGCCGCGTTTGATCGAACGGAGTAATTATCTTTCTGTGTAGGATTATAAGTTTCTTCTTAGAAGTTCTTTACCGTGCAAGCGTTGAACTTGCCGACTCTCTTTATTCAAAGTCCACTTCGAAACAGATTGTGCAGGCATCATACACCTCGCGGTTTCAGCGTCAATAATTTGCAAAGGCTGCGGGGCAGATTCTAACCGACTGATTTCACGCATCTGGCGTTTGGTGGTTTAGTTTGGCCCGGTCCGTGCCGTCTTCAAAACGAGAGGATCGGCGAAAGATGTCGGAAACAAGGGAGAAGGTGAGAGACACAAGTTAGCGAGAGAGAAAGAGAGAGAGAGAGAGAGACGAGAGAAAGCTGGAGCTGAATGGCGAGGGAATGGGCGGATGAAAGCAGAGGGCGAGTACGGGCAGTCCCTGCCTCGCCGCCGTGGTGGTCCCGTGATCAATATTCCTTACCCCCTTTGCCTTGGCTTACCCCTCCGGCACGATACGGGTGCCCCTTACCTCGGGAAAACCCTCCTTCCATCCATACACCCGCTACCTACGCCCCCGCCCCCTCGGGGGAGAACCCGGCAGAAACCCCTAAAACCCCTCTCGCACCCTCGTCTTAATTAGGAGTCTGAATCTGCGGCGGACACGCGTATAAGGGTAGGTCGGAGGAGGTCGAAAGGGGGAGTGTAGGGTGGATGGTTGGGCGATGGAGGCCGGAGCAAATCCGCAGACGAGCCTCGTGTCCGAGACATTATTCCCGACTTCGTTGCGATCGCTCGGCGTCACGGACGTCGGGGGGTGGGGGGAGGGAGCCACCCTTTTTATTATTCCCCGAGATAAACACATTTTCGCGTCTTTATTCCGCCACGCGGGGATCAACACCGGCTTGCGTCCGGTCCATTTTCTGGACGAAAGAATTTCGCCGTCGATTACGTCCCTATTTAACACGCAATTATCATACAATATTTCTTGCGTTCGTACAGGACGCCTTGGAAATTATCACTTACAGATTTATTTGTTTTCGCAAAAATCTATTTCAACATTTCTCACCAAAATAATTCAGATTATTAATTTTCACGCATTTTTTAGTGCTAATTTATATTTATTCCCGTCGTATCTTCACAAGATTTTTAATATTTTATTTTATGTTAATTATGATAATGTAAATGAGATTTTGTTCTATTTTATTCGTGATATTTACCGCAGAATTTGTTTATATGAAATACAAAAAAATCATGTTAAATTTAATTTGAAAAGTGAAAGTAATCTTGACAAAATGTAAGAGACAATTATAAGTAAAGTAGTGATGAAATGAGTAAAAGTGATAGTGTAGTCGCATTGCTTTGAAATGATTAATTATAGTAAGCGGACGCAGAATTTTAAGCAATTTAAATATGCACGCACGCACTCCCGGCCAGCAAAGATATTTATATGCGTGGTATATATAGAATAGTACATGGAGGGTAAGCGGCGGTGAGGCTGAACGAGAGGATATTGGGGTTAGGCCATTCATTAGATTATGGGAATTCGGCGGTACTCGTCGAAGGGAAAGGAGAGGAAGGGTTGAGGCTCGGCTGCGCGATCGAGGACCACCCCACGTGCATTAGTCCTGGGTCACAAGGCGCGCCGAGATGAGATTCAAAACGCATGCCAAGCGCGAAAAGAAATTAAATATCTTCACCATTATGCTCGCGTCGAAATTTTTCATTTTTGTCTAACATTTTATGCAACACGATTGAATAAAATGTCACATTAATCGACTCTGTATTACTCGTGTTATGTCAAAAAAACATTATATCAATATATTATTGAATTTATGTTGAATTGCTCATTTTCATATACCGAAAAAAGCAGTAGAGGAATATACTAATTTTATATTACACGCGGAATATATTTTACAATTTTTTACAGAAGTAACTGATATCATTCTCTTTTGTTACAGAGCCGTCCCTTGCGAGGCGGGAATATCCCCGCCAAATCATGAACAAGGTAAGTTCAAATAATCTAAATGAGTACGTATAATAAGTATACGTATAAATTATAGTATGCTATAAATTTTTTTTTTTTTTTTTTTTAAATATAAAAGAATTATTATAATGACGGCGCAAAAATATGGAAATAATACATAATAGCGATAATACCGTTGATGATTTGACAATTATCTGAAATCGTTTTAATATAAAGTATCTCGATAATTGGATAAAGGAATATATAGCGTCATAAGCGAGGATTCGCATCTTTTATCCAAGTGCCTAGCAAGTCAGTTACTAGGGAGGATCGATCTAACACCTTTAATTGGTTTTCGTGCGCCGCGAATCTAACATTGCGTGTTCGTATCTTTAATTACCAAGGTCTACGCTTACCGATCAACGAAATCTTACACGAGCACTTTATATTATTGCGTACTAAGAATGACGATGTAAATCGATAATATCACATTTTACAATGCACACGTCTTGCTTTTTTTTCGGATTAATTACTATTGTATTTAAACAGAAGATTTTCAAAATTTTAAATTTTCAAATGTATCTTTTTACACATATTATATTGCTTTTAAATTTCTATTTATTAAGATATTGTCGAATAATTAAGCTGACAAATAATAAAAATAAAATAGTATTAAAACGAGAAAACGAAAGTGTTATTAGGGAGTAATCGATTATTTAATATTGATAAATATTAATATCAAACTAATTATGCAATTTACAAATTAATAATTACGTTGGGATATATATTGAAAAATATTTTCTCGCTTTTTAAAGATAAAGAATACAATGCAATATTAAAAGATTTTTCAAAAATACTTGTCACGTCGAGAAAGCCGTTTATATCGACGTGATAGTTACGTGTACTTACTTAGTACGTATATACACACACACACATATATATATATATAACTTGAGCCTCATTTGTAGGCCTTTTATGCGCCGTCTGCCTTTCCTCATTATGCATTGCACATGAGAAAACTTGCTTGGAATCTCTCTTCATCCCTCCTTCTCTGTCTCTCTTTCTCTCTCTCTCTCTCTCTCTCTCTCTCTCTCTCTCTCTCTCTCTCCTACTCTCTTCCTCTTTCGCTCTGTCGTGCCAGTTTCTCTCTACCATCTTCGTTCTGAGGGTGCCGAACCATCATCTACCACCTTCTCCGTCTCACCGGCACATCGTTGCCCGTTTCGTACCTCAGCTTCTTTATAAACTTTTAATGACAGCAAAGCCTAATCGAGAGAACGAACGGGCATGCCCGGCCTCGCGAAACTATGTACCAAAGAAAATCGACGTTGGATCTCAATGTTCGATACTCAACCAACCAACCAACACCGTCGCTTGGAAAAAAAACATTCAAGCGATTTGCGATAATTGCTGAGTGTAAAATTCTCTAATTATTGATTAATTTATTAATATAATATACAGGCGAACAACGCGAGTGCAGATAATTGAGCAACTTTTTTTATTATTCATTATTTTATGATATTATTATAATGTAGGAACGAATCTGTTCTTAATAAAAAATAAAACTTAGCAAATGCTAAGAATAGAGAGTAGGTTACTCGGCTATAAAATAACTTTATTGGCAAGTATGAGAAAGAGAGTAAGAGAGAGAGAGAGAGAAGATTATATTCAAATCTAATGCATAATTCTTTGCAAATGTCAATTTAATTAAAACAGATTAGAATTAGAACAGATTATAAGATATATATTTTAATTAAGAGGAAAAAGAGTATTATATCAGGCACAAAAAAAGATTTATATGTGCATATTTATCTATTCCTTGGCGCACCCTTTTATAAAGTATTAATACATCGATACCCACTCGATAATCGATAGCCACGACACAATATTACGTAAAATATACCGTGATAAGCGCAAGCAGGAGGTTGAGGTTCGAGCTTGAGTTTGCGCGCGCGGAGTGCGAGGTGCTTTCGATTTGCAACAAATCATTCAGCGTTTACACCCGGCTGCCCGTCCAGTTGAATTAAACTTCCACCGAGAACTTCGTTCTCCGCTTACCCCGGCTCGGAGGTATACGTATACACTGGGTATAGCTAACGGTCTGTACCTGCGAACTGCTTCTCGAAGTTTCGCTCCCGGTGCCTTCGTGCGAAAGCAGTTAGCTGTTTGACGTAGGCGCTATGCTCGTTACGGATATGTCGGAATTAGCATGCCCACATACGATGTACGCGAATCGAACAAATTAAAGGGATAAATTATATTTGGAAATTTTATATATTTTTACATGCTCGTTTCTGAAACCGATCTCTGTAACGCTAGAGTGATTATAGAGTTATATTAATTATGTAAAAATATTATAATTCGAGGAAGATTGATATTTAGAATTATCTATTTTTGGAAGAATGATAATCACGCCTATTTAAAATTTATTAAGGAAAGTGGATTTTTGTAGGAAAAATACATACATCGATCTATATATATCAATCGAATTTCTTTACGCACTATCGTTGGTTCATAAACTTGCTCGTATACGAGCTACAGCTTTTTCTTACCCTCGAAAAAGGGAATGGTGACATAAACCCGCAACGTTCGACTCCTAAAGCACGATTAAACTAATCCTTACTTATTTGTTCCATGTTCCTTAGTGCGTACATCCTACTGCTATTAGATATATCTTCTGATCGTTGCTTACAGTTTCTTTGGGGTCCTGCGGAAATTTAGCAAGTTCAGAGTTCCTTCTGAAACGTTGCTTTCTGTATTTCACAACTACTGTAATGTTATAAAAATTATTAAATATCTCGTGTACATTTTATTCTTGTTAAAAATCTTTGAAAATAAAAAAAATCTTTAAACTATTAAAATCGATTTAAAAAAAGATCGTATTTGAATACAGTTTGTCAGTAATTCGGCACCTTAATGTTTATGTAATAATACACCGTTAAATAATATATTAATTTAATATTGAAATATAATTTTATAAAATCGCACTGTCTGACAAATCTGACATTTAAATTTCATTGTCGCAAGCAATACTCGTGTAATAAACGTATCGGGGGTTCTTTTCCAGAGGCGTTTAAAGGAGTACCACTATCGGAGTGTATACTGTGCGCCATTTAGTGGCGGCACTCTTTCATAAAGGACCTTAATAAAAATCCCAATCTAAACAAGCTTAATTTACGTCCGCCACATAATTACCTACCCCGAGGCATGACTCCCCTTCGCCCACCCCCTCCGCCGCTCGTCGCGAACTACCTCCGGCTCACTCGCGCGGGAGGAAAGGAGTAGCGAGAGGAGAAGGAGGTTGAGAACGAAGGAAGCGCGCACTGAAAAATCTAAGAGGCTTAAAGCATTAAAAGGGTTATATAACATTCATTACCAGCGGGTCAGCCTTTGTGAAATTTCCCTTGGAAGCGCCTTCACTCGGTGGACACAACCTTCTCGCCCCCTTGATTTCTCTCCATCCAACCCTCTCCCTTGCAGCTCTTACGGTCGCCATCTTCTTCTAGCCGATCCGCGCTCTCGCTCTTTCGCAGCATCTAGCATCCCTCGTCTCTGGGGGTGCGGAGTAGTCACGTGATCACGCCATCGTCCGGCACAAGGGGAGATGGGATGGAGAGTGGTGGAGAAAGGAGAGGAGAGAGGAGGGTTCGCCTCTCTGATGAAGATGTCGCACACGCCGGGGACCCCGGCGAGATTACTCGGGTTAGAACCTGCGGACCCTGGTCAGGGCACATGCTAATTGCTTTATTTGACATCAAGAAATAATGTACTGGCTGTTCCACGGTATGCCGTGCTGGGAACTACACGAGGAAACGAATGGTCCTTCGTTTTCTCCTCGCGTTCATTCTCTCTTACTTACGTTTCTTCCATTATTCCTATAAAGTTTCGATGCATTCGACGAAATGGAATTTTCACGAAAATCACTATAATACATCTCGCTCGTTACAAAGATGGACATTAAGACGCGCATTAAATTCTTTATTCTACAAATGTACATGTCATAATAATTAAAATAGGCTAGGATAAATTAAATATAGGATTCTGAATTATTTATAGAGGAACATTTGTATTTAATGTCAAGTTGCGTGCGTGTTTTATTAAAGCAATCATTTTTTATCGTTACAACTTTTCAAAGAAGACACGGCGCATCCACGCCACACCACACGGAATGCAAGAAAGTACAGAACAGTCGGTTGTAAAAAAGACTTATGCTTTCACTTTCGACGCTATGCGACTCGATGGATCCAATTCATGGAGCTACGTGATGCGACTGGTTACGTCAGGGAGGTCACCTAGAGGCCGGACCTAATAACCTTTAACGTCGGGCCAATAAACATTTTTCCGGGTTACATATGACGGAATTTGTATGCCAAATCGCGTATATTCAGTAAACGGCGGTGCGTCCCGACGCGGGGCACGCGCCTCTCTCGTAAATATGCCTTCGGTTGGCAAAGTGTTATTGAGCGCGGGAGTAAGAGGGAGAAACGGGGAGAGGGGGGAGGGGGAGGGAGGGCTTAGGGTGTTAGGGTCGGTTCTGGGGTCGCCAAGGGTGCATTTCATCTTCGGAGGCGTCAGCTCGGAGACCGATCGACTATATGGCCGACGTTGGATCATCCATCTTTTATCGAATCGGACCTGATGGCCAGGTTCGCCGCCAACATCGCGGGGACTCGCAACTTTTGCCTCTCCGAAGACTCCGCGCATCGTCCAAATGTATACGTCCACATGTAAATAATGGACAGCGCTGTTTCGATCCGGCAGCTTGTCAAACTTTCTACTCGCTTCGCGACGCGAAGCTACTTCTCCATTTATTAATCGAGCACGATGTCAACGATGAAAGCGTTTTCATGAAATGAAGATGATGATCCGATGGCAATCGAAGATAAGTCTGAAGAGATCGTACCTACCTGTGATATATTCGACCGCCGTAGTACGTTTCCATCGGTATATGAGATTTAATAGTGATCAATGTTCCGTGGATTGGGCCATCCATCTCTCGTCGAATGGAAATCCGACATTCGGTGCCAGAAGCCGTTACGGCCATCTCAACTTTCGTCTTCGGTAGCGTCCATCGTGTCAGGATAGGATATGGCTCTCCAAACCAAACATATATTAATATACATATATACCGGCATCCCTGAAAAAAAGTCGAGTCAATGATTGATGTGTATATACCGTTCGTTTATAATTCTTTCTACCGCTAATCATCAAAATAAGCCGTACAGAGGAATAATCCTTTCTCGTCCGTCAAAGACATGAAAATTGAATCTTTTACTATTTTATAGTTTATTTCTGCAAATTAAACGTTAGAAAATAAATTTCATTAAACTCATAAGAGATTTATTTTAATCTTATCAAAATTTATATAACATAATTTTACATGTTTTTAATATAAACTTTTTCCTTAATGGATATACAATTAAAGATTGTGCGGTGACCAATTAATTCTCGGCTTCAATTCTCTAAATTACAATAGTTGTAGCGTTGGGAAAAAAAAAAAATCTCGCATTTAACATACATACCTTATTAATGACGATTCAGTATACTCGTGATGCGGTTGAAACAATGAGCCGCGCGGCGCTTTAACCGAGAAAATGTAGCGATGCAGAAAACCGTGTGAGCCTTACGGGGAGTGGGGCTATTTTTGCGGTTAGCCGGGAATAATTTAAGGGCGGATAATACGCCGAGGTGGTGCAATTTGGCCGCGACGCCGACGACACGGAGAGAGTGCGTGCTCGTTTTCATACACTTTCTCACGGGAGGGGACCGAGGCCCTACGTGTAACGGAGAACGGAGGCTCAGGTGTTCCACGGGATAATAGGCGACATCATCCTTGCCTCCCCGATCTTCCACCCCGGTACTTGTACCACATCGTCAAATCCTGATCGATGTAATATTCACGCTCGATACACGTCTTAGCTTCTGTAACTTGCTACGCTCCATACCTGCAAGTTTTCCCTCGAATCTCATCAGCGTCCTTTCGCGTCTTCTCGATACCTTCGTCGTCGATAATGCCATGACGGTAACTCGTCCGTTACGCTTCTTATCTCATTCATCATATTAGATTAAGGTAAGAAAGTACATATTCCGATCCTCTTGAAAATAATTTTAAAATAAAACTCTATTATAATTAGAATATTTCTCTTCTACTCTCGTTTATTGTACATGTAATATAATATTAATAATTTATTCCAATAGAAAATATGAGATAAACATAAAACTAATTTTGTAATATTATATATGTCATATTATATTATTTATTTAAAGATGTATTTTCTCGGAAGAGACGATCGCTGCTCGTATTTTTCACGAAGAACGTTTTAACTCACGGTTCCCGGTCTCGTCCGTCGGTCAACTAATGTCAGGCTCTTTTCGCGTTTGTAACAAGCGTAGGCGGCGGCGGGGTGTCGGTTACTACCCCCGCGCGGCCGTATACTCATTGCGCGTGGTAAACAGCCCTCTTTTGTCGGCGGTAGGTCGGAGTTAAGCCGAGGTCTCCCATTAGCGCCGCTTGGAATTACAAAAATAACACTTGTCCCTGCAGCCGAGCGCCCACGGGCAGTCCAGTGTAGTTAAGTAAAATTAAGCTAAAATTTCCGACGAGCCGCGATGTACATTCAACCCCTTTTCCGTCAGCTCGTGGCGGCCGCGCGTACACGGCTGGCCAACCCTCCGCCGGCCAACCCCCTTCCAGCATCCTCCACTCACCCCCTCCCCGCGAACTCACCGGTCTCTCTTTCCACGTATACGTTACACTTCACGCTGCCCCTTTATGCTCCGTGAGCATTAAATATTTACCTTTCGATGAATATGCAAATATAATTATTTACGCGCAATTTAGACGTTTTTACGCGTCCTGCGTGACACTCGTCTCCGTCGCTTATCGACGCCTTGGCTATTTAAAGTACAATATAATCCTGCGGTCTATTCTTTCCATCTTTTTAATCTAAGATATATTATTAAAGTTTTCTAAAATAAAATGCTTTTTTTTTTAACCAAATTATTATATTTTATAAAATTATTGCTTAAAGGTGAAAAATATTCTTGAGATATTCTTGAAATTATGAATATTTTTAATTATTCTTTCATTTTTATTTTTTATTTTGTTATTTATACGAAAGAACAAATATTGTATAATTATCGTTTAACGCACACGTTCAAAAATGTTGGATTCCGAGAGATTTGAATTCGAAAGACTGAATTTCACTATACCATTTTCGAGGTTCTAATCAAATTATTATATCTATCAGAGGAACAGGAGCCGAGGAGTTGCTATCAGGCCGTTCTTATCCCGCCGTCTTTCTCCGCAGGATTAACCTTTAACGTTAATTATCCGCCGGCGTACCCAGGGATAGAGATCCCAGACTAGGGCGGCATCAAAGAACCGAATGTTTAGCTGCAATATCATTCCGCCGGGCTGCACATTGGGTGACCAGAAAAGGGGGCCAAGAGATTCAAAAGGTGATGTCGGCGGAGATGATTCGCGGTTAGCGAAGAAACTAAAGAAGTCACTTTCAAGTTCTTCACTTCGAGACCATATCTACTTCTTATACAATACATATATCACTTTAATCGAAAAAATATGGTCTGTTAATTCAGATTGAGAGATATAAGAAAGTATATTTTCTTTTTTTATTTTTATTATTATTATTATTAACATCGATATTTGAGAAGAATATTTTATTGCCGTCTGCAGACTTGTATGTCTAATAAAGAATTGAAAGTATAATTAAATTAAAAAGTAAGACAGATGATTTCAAATGTATGTCTCATTGTTATAAGAGATAAATAAGTGACGTTTTTTCATCAGATATTATTTTCATTTATAATTATAATTAATTCTAATAATGTTAGATAGTATTTAATGAAATTTGATCATCTCTCTCTTTCTGTCATAATAATATTCAAACTTGTTATTATTGATTATCTTCAATTATACGTTGAGAAAGATTTTACTCGGTCACGTTTTGAATTTCTGGTAAATGACTATATGGCCAACGTCTAAATGAGAAAGCCTAAACAGAGAACGCATTTATTGTTTAAGTCGTGCCATAATTACTCCGACGACTAGTGTCAGACAGGATGCAGCTAGGCAGACAAATTGTATCTAATGACCATACGTCGATCATCCTCGAGCCGAGCAAGCGTTCCATGACTGCGTATTCGCGCTGCTGTCGTTAGCATCCTTCCGACTCGACGGCCGACGTCCTACGGTGAACAATTTCGAGCGAGCGACGAAGGGAAAATGTATTCGAGAGTTTCCAATTTGCGGTTGCTGCCTGGTACGAGAACGGGGGAGCGCGGGTGGGATTGGTGGTCGGCACTGGCACCGGTGTGTGCGGCGCGGAGCTCTATTATGGTAATTATATGATAAATACAACAAGGCCTTGGGCGCTGTCTTCTCCTTCTCGATCCTCTTTTCAGTCACGCTCGCTCCTCTCCACCATCAGCGGCAGGAATCTCGCTCCTCTCTCGCGTCTTTCTACTCGAGGTATTGTCGCTCCTCTCATCCACCTTCTTCTCATTCCCCGTCACTCCTTCGTTCAGCCCCGTCGCCGTTTCCATGAGCGAGCATTGGCGGTTTGCCTTAAAATACGCCTCCTCTCTCCTTGCGCGGAATGCAATTAATCTTATTCCCTTTCGATCTCGCCTTCTCTCGCGGCGCCCGTTCCGAGGGATGAGTAACGTCTCTGGAAGAAGTGTTACCGACTTAATGAAGTACGACTTCTTCTAATGCGCGCCGCAGCGTCAATGTACTCGACGGAGGGTGGTTAAGGAAGGCGCGAAGAAAGCGAGTCATCCGGAAATCCTAGCTAACACTCGTTTTCATTATCACGGTACGTTTACACTGGCCGTCTCTTTACGGCAATAAAGAGAGCGGATTAGATACTGGGTGGGATACTATCAGAAATCAAATACTTCTGAAGGCTCTGAATGATTCTGGTTTTTTTTTTTCGCAATATTGTGAAATAGGGAGGAGACCGATTAAAATTAGGTTGACCGATTTTATGATTTAAAAAATAGGAAAGACCGGCGCGTATAATATGCAACGTTGCATAATTTCTCTTCTCTGAGAATTGACGAAATAATAAGTTTTAATTATTTTAATCTTCAAATATATCGAATTAAGTTTAATTTTTATTATACGATACTTATAAGAATGTATGTGTCATAAAACATTGACAAAAGCATGAAAATTTCGCGGACTCTTCTTATTATTTCTTCGGAGTATCTGTGTAAAACTTGAGCACAATTCTCTTAAAAAGTTTTGAAAATTATTTAAGTTAGTATCGAGATTCTTATGGAAAATCGCGTATTGCAATACTTATTGACTTTGATAAGAAAAACATTGTCAACAAAATAAAAATTTTTACTTACATTAAGAAATCTCTAATACATATTTGTGCAAAATTTGATTTAAGTGCAAATTAATCGTTGTTTATTTTTACGTTTTCTTTTTAATTTTGACAGTTTTTCGCTACTATTGTACAGCCAAAACATCCCTAACGTGATTTGTTCACACTTTAATATTCCCATCTAATCTGTTTCTGGTAAACAAGAAACTATCGTTAACCTTCAACGATATCGCCGCCTGTTTCGGTTGCCGCGACGGCAATGGCTTATCTTTCCACTTTAGACGATTGTTCGAAACTCCATGTATCGCCGTGCTCGGTCGGCTCCCCGCTAACAAGCAACGGGGACGACGTCGAGCATTAAACGCGACGCGTTCGCGGCGTAAACTAATATTCCTCTCGGGCAGAGAGGGGTGAAACGCGCGCGCGCGCAGGCGGGATCATTATAAATAGTCATAATTACAACAGTCGCGCGTGCTTAATTCAATTAGGCTGATTAACGTTGTACGTTGCAACCCCGTCTCTCGCGCCTCCTCTCTCGGCAGCGCAACGGCAGCCGGTCGGAGAGTTCGGCTGGTCTGGCTGGTCCTGAGGGTAGAGCGCAGCGGTAAAATATACGCGGTATCCTGGCCAGGATCCCGGGACTTCGGCGCCACGGTATTATGCTTATGCATAGACAAGTTATAGCCCGGCTAATATGATTATCTCTTCGACGGAAGGCAGAGCGAACGCGGAAGAGGGGGCTGGTTGCAGCAGCGTCTGTGCGGGTTGCTTCACGGAGTTCGTTCGATTATCGAGGAAACGAAAATGAAAGAATACTTTCGCGAATATTTAGCTAACATAAATTTGCATTTTCCAAGTGAGCAATTTTATCGTAACCAGTTTTTAGTTCCAGATGAAACTTCATTGATATTTTAAAGTTTAGCGGATCAAAATTGTTTGCGTAAAAGAAAAAGAAAAAAAAAATATACGGATAGATACAAAACATTTAGCCTTTATTTACAATTTGTAACATTCTCTGATATTGAAATCGTTTTAACTCGGAGATATAATTGGATACAATAGAGAAAACAATATATTAATATATATTTTAAAAATTGTTAATACACTTTAGATTAAAAATAATAAGTGTACACTTTTACAATGTCTCAAAAAATTTAGAGCATTTATTTAAAAGATAGATTAGTAACAGATTCAAGTCTTATTTGTCTAATAATTAAAATTTACAAGCTTTTAACAGGCATGTCATCCTTTCTGTAACAGAAATGTTCTTCGATATTACCTCAAAAGACACTTTTGTTTTCTTCCAATTGGAAATCTCGTAAGAAAGAATTAGGACGAGAAAATGGCAAGATTATTAATGATCGTGGTGTTGGAGGGATACGAAGTAAGAATGCGAAGGGTGCGTCGTTCGGATTTGTCGCGGGCGGGATCGAAGCCGAATAAATTAGCCTCTCCGCGAGAGAGCGCGGCCGAGATATAAAATTTTGAATATGAATGGACGGTTTTGCATCCGTGATGAGCTCTTATTCGGGAAACAAAGCGCAGCTGACGAGAACATATGTAGATGAAGGCGGGCGCGAGAAATCCATAATCCGCCGGATCCTTCGGCTTCTTAAACGCACCCGCGTCCTTCGACGTCGTTATGACAACCTAACTCGATTAATCCAATCGTGCCGCGATACGAGAAGGGACACGCGAGATTCTTTTTATGTAGATTTTTATATAACTTGCGCGTCTTCATTCGCTGCATTTCAAGACGCTTGTTTTCGAGTCGCGCATTTTGCGCTACAATATTGCGGGATATCGTATCATAATTAAAACGATCGAATTAACATTGGCCGAACGAAGCCTACGTTGACGTGGTTCATCCTTTCTCATCGAAGCTTAGAATGCCTCGGCATCGCAAAGGGAATAAAGATAGGGATGAAGATAGGGACGAAGAAGGAGAGACCTCTCTCATCTCGTCTATCCCTTCCGCTAAACTCATCACCCACCGGTAATTCCATCGATGCTTTAAGCATGGAGGGTCTCTTCAAGGGATGTAGTCGTGGTTGTAACCTACTAAAGCGAGCTTAACGAAGAAATAGTTCCGTTCGACTTTCGATTCGACCGTGATGCACGATTATATTGGCACATACATTTTTGTACGCGAGAAACCTTTTCTTCGGTGAGAATGCATTGCTAAATATCTAATATATTGTATATATCCTTCTTGAAATTAAATCTAAAATAAACATATTATAATTTATACATAGATTGGTACAATCCATTATTGCAATATATATAGTGTGTTACAGATATATATTAGACTTCATTTATGAAGTCGATATAGTAAAAAATTGAACTTTATAAAAACGCAATAAAAAAAAAACATTTTTATAACGATACGAGAAGATGTGAACGATTATTGTGTTACAAGTACGAGATGTAGCTTGATGCCTATTGCTCTCTCTCTCTCTCTCTCTCTCTCGATCTTCCTCGACTTCTTGTCGTTCATGCGGCTGTTACGCGTAATGCGGGTGCTGCGGTTCTGACGATAACGCCGATCCATCCTCATAGAAACGGGCCAGCCGGCATTTAATACCATCCCGTTGAATATTCCCTCGAATGGCCCTCGATATTGAATTGGCTCCTGCCTAATTGTAACCTCGCTCGTCGCGAGGGTCCCATTCACTTGTAAACGACATTTGCATAATTTTTACATTGCCTCTCGTGTAATCGATTTGAACACCGGCGGTGATCTCTCTCTCTCTCTCTCTCTCTCTCTCTCTCTCTCTCTCTCTCTTACGTTTCTTTTTCTTTTCTCTTCTGCCATTTGGATCCGTGTAAGCCTCCGTCTCCCTCTTCACGTCGATCGTCGCAGTTGGAATTGCTAACTAATTATGCTAAATTTGTGCTTCAGCTGCTGCATATCTCGCTGGAACATATTTAAGACATATAAATTAGATTATTGTCATATTAAGTATTCTTAATTTATATTTTTAAAAGTGATTCAAAAGAGCTGATACTTTTTCAGGATTAATTTAGAAATTATCTTGACATGTATAATACATATGTATATACATATACATGTGTATGTTTAATATTTAAAGTGAAACAATATTTATTCGATCGGGTCACCAATTCTCTTTTTAAATATCCAAGAAGGCATAAAAATTACCCGTTATGCGTTTAAGCAAGTTTCGTCAAGCACGAATGCAGCGAAAACAGTGGGAAGTGATTCGAGTAAAACGTTAAATATCACGATGAATGTATAAGTGGTATGAAGATTTCTATGTGGATACTACTTCATAAAGTTACGTTGCCGGCCAACGGTAATTTAATAAATTTTTTTCTGCGTCGCGAAAAGAAGGGGAGGGAGGTAGGCGAACGCGAAGGGGGACAGCGAAAAAGTTGTACACCAATTAACGGATTGAAGTGCCATCAGATGCAGGCCGGCTTCGAGAGGGTTCGGGTCGGTCGCGAAGTCCTCGAAGGGTTGGACTATCATTAGCGAGCCGCCACTTTAAGCGGCGGTTCGCCCTCACCGCCAAAAGGAAGAAGTTGAAAAGGCTCGGCTGGCCGACGCTCGTTTGACTTGCACCACTTCCGCTATAGATTGCCTTTAGCCGCGGCTATTTCTCCCGAGCCATGCATTTTTACTCGCTGCATCCGGCAGCGTAAAATTTTAGTACAATCTTGCATAAGTATCAACTTGTATCGTATTATAACGGATTTTGATATGAAAAGATTTTCATATCATAATAGATTAGAATTAAATGTGATTTTATTTTTGAGAAATGTTTTTTTTTTATTTTATTTAAATTTGATGAAACATCTTGCTTTATTATAATTCTTTAATTTTTAACAAGCTTTAATCTAAAATTATTGACAATATGCACAATATCAGCTACAAGAATAATTATATTATTATTGCTTGCGATATCTTTAAGAATATCTTGTAGAAATTATATATTTTAAATTCTAAATTCCAACACTAAATTCTTTTATTAAATTAAGAAATATTTAAGTAAACACAAACATATAGATAGAAAGAAATGTTTAAAAAAATTAAAAATTTTAATGCTTTTAATTTTCCGCAATTTCTGTTAAATATTTTTGTAAAATCATTGCTCAATGCAATATGTGCACTATTCAAATTTCTGCGTTGATAAGATGATTCAAACGATGACGAGGCGAATTATCGAGAGAGAGAGAGAGAGAGAGGGGGGGGAATCTGTCAAGCGACATGACTAGAGGGCTTAGAGCAACTTCGAGGGGGTTAACGCGGAATCGGAATGCGTAATGGACGGCACGATGTTGGATTATCAATGAGCATCTTCCAAGATAACTCGGCCGTTTCGATGTTTCTTAGTTTCACCTTTTCCTTCTTTAAATGTTAAACATTTTTTCTCGATATACTTTCGACTTGATTTTTTTGCCTTATTAAAATACTTTTCGCAACTTAACAATATTAAATTGGAGAAAGATGTTATTATCGGAGAAAGATATTATCTGACGACGAATTGACGATGAGATTTTCATCATGCATTGGATAAACAAGATTGTATCAGATGACATTTTATAGATGATGTTTCATTTAATTAAACTGTTTTTTTTTTTTTTTCTTTTGAAAACGCGACAGAAATATCTGTATAAAAAGTCATATTATTATTCCATTGTTCAAGAATCACATACATAATACATCTGAAAAATTATCTTCTCACATTTATTAACATTGAAATATTAATTATATCCTTCGTAACTTTTGCCTCCAAGCTCTCGATTGATCTTTACCTGTGTTAAATTTTCTCTTTAAAAAAAGCGAAATTTGTTTCGCGAATTGCTGACGAGAAATCATGCGAACAACACGGTATTCAGCCTACTAGAGTGCGATGTGGCGCGTCATTCGTCAAAATGGGGAAAGTACGCCGGTGAATAAATACGTTTGCGTCGCGCATTAAACGTATACTCGCGGATACGTCGAGATAACGTCGAGTCGATTCGTCCACCGCTCGGATCTGCCATGAAGAGCAAGGGTGACAGAGAGGGAGGGAGAAAGAGAGAGACGGTGGGTAGCAGATAAATAGCAGAAGGTGGGAGAGAAAGCCTCGTCGCCGCGAGGCATGCAATGCCGGCTGCGAAACAAATGGAACGATCGCAACGGGGGTGGAAATAAAGCATCCCCGTCGCGTTCTACGGCTGTAACTGAAGCGGAGGTGGATCCGAGAGCAGAGAGAGAGAGAGAGAGAGAGAAAGTAAGAATGAAAAAAACACATACACATACACACATACATACGTATACACGTGCTCGCTCTCGATCTCCGGATTGACGAGCGCTCGACCGGGCAAAAACGCCGAAGCACTTTTCCGTGTTCAGAGCTGCGTCCGAGCTCTTCAATGTCGCGTCGATGTGAATTGTTTCGGCGAATCTGATTCACCATGACAGATAGTACAATCGAATGATATTAATGGCCGAATACTTCGCCGTAGTCTGAGAAAAAAATGAAAGGAATAAGAAATGCTTCTTTTATGCTGTATATCTAAATGTCAAGGGCTAAATTCTCTCTCATATTTTTTAACCGTACATATAATTTAGTTGGAGAAATATTAAAATTATTACTCACTTTTTATCTTTATCTTACCTTGAGCGAATTTATTATTTTTTATGGATTTATGGATTTAATTTTGCTGATCGCTTTGAGTAATCCATGCTCAGAGGTTGACGCACGTTATTTCGGACCATTTTTTGGATCGTCGCAGAGATGGAAATGCCGTCTCTATGTGGTGTTCGCGGAGAGAATGAGTCGTATGTGCGTACACAGGTGCGTGCAGGACCCTCAACAGGTGGTCACTCGTAATCGTGGGGGTTACGCCGCAGCCCGGTGGCTACCCATCCGTCAAGGGCTTTGTGTGCCCTTGCGCGCACCACCACCGGTGGTCGTGGCGCCCATCGTCCTCGAGAGAAGCGGCGTTTTTCCTATCCTCTCACTCCTACGGTCTGAAACGATCATTCTCCCATGCCCGTCTGCCATGCCCGAAAGCCACGCTCGATCCTCGTGGCTCCGGTCTCCGAGGCGACTTTTCGCGACTGGAACAATGCTCTCGTTAATTAAGATTTCTTTCCGCGGGTTCCCTCATCCCATTCTTGTAACCGTTGAGTACCCCTCTCCCCAGAGCTTCCTCGCTGGAAAAAGTACAGACCTCCTCTAGACGGCGAAAGGACTTATTTAAGGAATTTTTCACTTTGCTTTAGAAGGCAGCTCGGATTATTGATTAAATTAATAGTAGGACGAATATTTATGTGTTTCAACGTATTACGATTCTCAAATGATATCTTTTCTTATTTTTCAAGTGTTATAATTTGACTTAGGGAAGTAATAAAAATAGACGCGAAAATTACATAGTTAAAAACATATCATAAAACTTGCGTTCAAAGACATCGTAAGACTCGCGGTAATCAAAATTTTAACTCTGATCTTTTTAAGCAAGAATGAAATTTTCGCGGTAGCTTCGAGGGTTGAATACGCGCGCTTCTAGGTTGACGAGAGGCGGTCCGGGTGGAAGGGGGAAGGGGGAGGTGGCAAAGGCGCACGGAGATCCGGATTTAAGGCGTCGTCCGTGAAAGCCCTCTGGAGGCGCCGGAGACTCGGATCGGGGGTAGTTTAAGAGAAAGAGAAAATGGCTGGGGATGGAAAAGCAGGCAGGAGAACGACAACGACGAGGACGGGCGTGTTGGAGTGTAAGTGCTAAGATCTCGGAGTGCATTAACATGCCCCGGAGGCAAGCTGAATACAACCCTTCTTACATCCAGATCTCAAGCCGAGACCACCGTCACAACTGAAGGGGTGGGGCGGAGGGGGAAGAGAGGGAGTTGGTAACGGTGACGTCGGAAAACGGGGCAGAACATGGCAGAACACCGCAGAGATTCCCACTTAATTACATTAAAAATGTTTTATCCCTCGGCCTTTTCTTCCCTGTCCCTTGAGACACGAGACAGCGATATTTTTTCATGGACGAATTGGAGAATATTATTAATCTCTTTTACAATCCGTAAATCTGGAATTAAGATACGTTACTTTTAAAACGCCTGATATAAATTTTGTGGAGGAATTATACGGAAATTAAATGTATATTTACATAATTATAGAAACTAAATTATTATGCAAATTATTATACACACACACACACACATATATATATAATTTTTGAAAGGAAGATGTTTGGATTTTAAAGTAATTATTTAATATAATTATATGATTTGAAAATATATATTAAAAGCTAGAAAAAAGAAATACATGAAAGTGAAGCGTTTGTAATATTTAAAAATTGGATATTTATATATACATGTAATACTTGTTTAAAATATTTCGAAAAAACGATTATTTGTGATTAAATGTAATTTGGAAATATATTCAAGACGATACTTTAGAAAAGTCAGAGAACCATCACCAGATTGGTGTGGGCTAGCGGGTCCTTGCGGCGGCGCGCCTTACATTATTTAGAAGGATCCGAGGACTCTAAGACGTCGGCCACTGGCGCATGCTAATCATTCGACCCAGATTGAATAATGAATCAGTATTCTTTCCCTTCTTTCTAGCTACCCACCTCCTCTCCGCGGTCGTCCTCAACGGAGCCGTCGCTACGTGACAGGCTTTTTATTACCTGGCAAAAGAATGCTTCCTTATTCCTTTTCGTTGGAGCCAGTCGGTAGTCGCGTTATATATATATATATATATATATATATATAGTATATATAGTATAGTATATATATATATATAGTATATA
>NW_027223346.1:3599755-3677298 GCF_030449975.1 Polyergus mexicanus
AAGCAGTGGTATCAACGCAGAGTACTAGTCGGTAGTCGCGTTATATATATATATATATATATATATATATATATATATATATATATATATATATATATATATATATATACGGTTCGTACTATGCAAGCGCTCGCCATTAATGTCCTCTAATTACTGAATTCTAATTACTGAAACAGAGAAATTTCTTTCTTAAGGTACTGATGGAATTATAAGAGGCAAAAGGGATTATTATTGGGATTTATTAATTGATGAAAAATATTTTACATTTATATTAATTATTTGTATTTATTAATTTATAAAATATAATTAAAATATAATTAAGATATTGAAGATATTATTCGTATGTAAAAATGGAGAAAAAATATTGTGTTTATCAATTTACAAAATATAATTAAAATATTGAAGACATATTATTTATATGTAAAAATGGAGAAAAAAGATCTCACGAAATATTTTATTTTGTAAAAATGAAAGACTGAGATTTCTTATATGTACAATCATTAATTAAGTCAAAAATATTTCTAATTAATTCGCATTGATTATTAGAAACGAAAACCTAAAGCAGACGTATCAGATAGAAGACCATCGCGTAGAAAAGAGAGGTAGCGTAATGTCTTCGGTTTCGGTACATACATAACGCTCACACGTGGATACTGGCACCCCGCGTAGTACTTTACTCCTTGGTACTTTGTGTGCAAATTATGCCCAAGACGAGACAGAATGGAGAAGAGCCCGGGTTTTGCCTGCGAGGATGAAGCGAACCCCCGATGTAACCTCTTCGTACGAGATTCGAATGAAAATTTAAGAGAAAGAGTTTGTCCCATAGCGCAAGCTTCCTGCTTCACAATATTTGGGAATGTCATTACCAAAAGCGAGATTTTATTCAAAAAATCAAATAGTTAGCTATGCATATGTGCGGGTTTACATTAATTTGTGATAATAAGATCAAAATAATAATCGCGGTAAGATAGATGCGATATATATTAATGATAAATTTAATTACAATTTTCAAGTTATCACAGAGAAAGATGATTACAATTATAATATTTTTATTTATATTTATATTTTATTTTATTTTTCTTTACCCTGTCGAATTTTTTTTTTTTTCTGTTTTGCCTGATATATTATTAGTGCGACAGACGAGAAAAAACTTTTAGTTTAAAAGAAATCATAAAATAAACAAAAGATTATGAATGAAAAGAATTATAGATATGTAAAAAAAAATTATAGATTTGTAAAAAAATTTTATGGCACTTAGACATTTTTTCTATATTACAAAGTGGATTAATGAAACGCAGAAAATTAGTATTGTAAAATCTTAAAGAGGCAAAGATTACATCAAAGCCTATCATGAAAGCTTGAATTAACTTTTATGCGCGCCTTGACAATTTTAATGATAACTGCAAGATAGACAGAGAGAGAGAGAGAGAGAGATGAAGAAAGGATTCATATTATTGCTCTTTAGAGATTAGGGTCTCTAGTTCTGCGACAAGCTGTACTCTCCATCTTATAATAACAGAAGCCTACCCTTACTCGAATGCCAGCGTTGTGTTCTCCACGTTCTCGTTATGTCTAAAGACTCCGATTAAGCTAGGAATCCTAGTTGATTCGTGCGATGCCACATTATATGTCTAATCTCTTACGTTCTATCGCTATTAAATGCTATACTTTATTTTGCGTAAAAAATTTATAACATAAAAAATAATATTAACAGCTAGAAGAGCACCTTCCTACAGTTTATCAATTACGGAAAAAAAAAAAGAGAGAAAAGAAGATACATGTATTTTTCAGAGAATTAATAAACATATGGATTTCCAAAATAAGTAAATGTTAAATTATTCGAATATTAATGACAAATGTGTTAAAAATTCTAATTGTTGTTTGTAATAAATTAATCTAATAATACTTATATTTGAGCAAACGTACTTCTCACAAACCTTTACGGGCAATAAAGGGATAGTAGGCGTAATCTGTAGAATCTCTCCCGTCTCTCTCTCTCTCTCTCTCTCTCTCTCTCTCTCTCTCTCTCTCTCTCTCTCTCTCTCTCTCTCTCTCTCTCTCTCTTCGTCAGTCCTTACAGTCGTTTTGGGGGAAAACAAGACATTTATAAACACCACCACCACAACCACGCGCGAGATTAGATTTGTTAAGATAATGAGGCGCCCGGTTTAGCGAAGCGCCTCCAGCGTGCCTGCAACCATCATCATGAAGAGCCTGCAACCGCCGTCTCCTTAATCCCGGATATGACTTTGCACGGCGAGACGGTTAGACCATTGCAGGATGCAGAGTTGCGGAAGGATATGTGTTTACGAGCCTTCCTAACAAATTTACTTGTTGGCAAAAATTGTTTACGTCGTTACGGGTGTAACATACATTACACGCATAGAGAAAAAAAAAATCTAACATGCATCTAATATACGTGTACATTCAAACGCAAAGGTCTTACATTCGCTAAATTAAGAAATTTTCTCCGATACATATAAAATATATTTTGATCGAGTATGTCTTGCGTAAAAAAGATGAAAAGAAATTAGAAAAATTTTTTATAAATATATATAATAATTATATATAATAAATAAATTTATTATATATAATTAATTATAAATAATATAAAGTTTATGGTTAGTACTATATATGTATATAAATAATAAAAATTTTAGTTATGCTATTATATCGTCTCACTTGATACCTCGAGTAAATTGAATTACGTTCTCAAGCTCTACACGGAGAGAAAGAAGGCGATTTTTTTTCGAGAGTGTGAGGATAAGGCAAGAGCTCGCGAGTCTATGGCCCTTGAGAGAAATATCGATGTGGAGATCCGCAGTCGATCAGGATTTATCCTAACTGCAATGTAGGCTGTATCTGGCGACGCGTTATTTCGACATCGGTGAAAAAAACATAATAAAATTTAACGGTCCGTCAGGCTGCGGCATTCCTACTCCCGGGGAGCAGCCAATAAATATCGGGGACAAGGCGGCTACAAATCTCAAGATAAACAGGAGCCCGTATTTTTCTACCCCCTTGACTTCCGTCGCGTTTCTCCGCGCTTTCTCCGAGCTCGTGGAAAAGGGCGCTCTGCCCTTTTTACATTCCACGTATGAATTATTAGGTGGCCGGACCTAAGGGGTGGACACCGCGGTATTTAATTTTCACTCCCCATTAAAACAGGACGAATTTTTCCCTAATCGCATCCCTGACGATGAAAGTGCGGTCGGCAGTTTGTCACCGACCCTTCGTTCTATTATCAATGTATTACCGCGCCTTACCCCTCTCTTCCTCTTTCTCTCCGTAAGCCGTATATTAATTTAAAGTTCGGCTTTTCGACGTGATTGCGTATCGGAGAACACATATTCGGATACGCATATTAACGAGATGAGAAATCCACGATGTTACCGAGACGGGTAGAGATCAGCGCGGGCGATGCCAATTAAGGAGGAGGTTGCGAGCACTGAAATAGAACTAAAGTCGGGCGGCTGCCTATGATATATGTGGTGGAAAATATCGGAGGCAATCTGTCACGCCATCGACGTTCCATAGGCGTCTGTTTCCCTCCGCTCCTTTTCCTTGGTTCAGAATATCGTGCTAGAAATTTGAATAATCTTGTTCATTCATCGTCATCGAAAAAATAAGAAAGAAAAATAAATATATATTTGTTAATTTTATAATTTTTATTAATTTTTTTAGTATTACTATTTTGTTGTTTAGTATTTTAATAGATATTGTACTTACAATTATTATTTATTATAAATGAAATAAAATGTATATTTATCATCTATTTTTAAAATAAAAAATTGTTTCGATCAATCTATTTAAAATCTGAAAAAGCATTAACGTAGCCATTAATTTATTCTAATAATATATTATACTTTTTTTCTGTTTTTATCCGATGTACTCATGAAAGATTTAAACAAATATCGTGTTCGAGTAATTCAATAAACAAGATCCCTTTAATTCCCTCTAAAGACGCAACTGGCATCCTCTCTCCTCTTTCAATACACGAACGGGTATCCTTCTCATCTCGCGCAGTCTTCTTCCATCTTGAACGAACTCCTTCTGGGTATACGGTTGATTAAACGCGCAACTATGTAATGCAACGCAAATATACTGGCCTCGAGCTCGTTTTCCTTTTTGGCGTTCCTCATCCCC
Source organism: Polyergus mexicanus (assembly GCF_030449975.1). Classification (NCBI taxonomy): domain Eukaryota; kingdom Metazoa; phylum Arthropoda; class Insecta; order Hymenoptera; family Formicidae; genus Polyergus; species Polyergus mexicanus. The sequence continues at coordinate 3,603,902 of NW_027223346.1, forward strand.
GAAGACAGGACCGGAGTCGTTCCGCTCTCGATTCCACCTTTCGACTCTCTTTGAATTCCAACCCCGGTCACTTGACGGAAATATTTATCGAGGGTCTCCGGCGAGGCCCCCTCGTTGCCCTACTCCTTCGGGCTAGACAGGACGACGACAAGGCGAGACGCGGTTCCTCGTAGTTCACCCCGATATCTTTCGTCGGCGCGTCCCCTTCGTCCCTTCCTCCACGACTATCGCTCTCGTTCGCCAGTTCTTTGATCCATTTTACGGAGTTCGTTCGGTACGGATTATTTGCTCTCTTAATTACATTTCGATCTCATCTCTTTAACGCTCTCTCGTCGTTGAATAACTGATCAGTCAGTTCTCCTCGTCTTTCAAGCGCATTGACACGATTAAGCTATACAGAAAATGTATATATTACTATAACTTCATACAAATTGTCTAGTCATAATAAAAATGACAACCTTTTAAAAATAAATATAATATTATTTTTCAAATTAAATCTCAAAACTATGAATAAATAAATTTCTGTATTCAATCTGTATGACATTGATATGTTTTTTTAGATTTATACGCAGAGATATACATTATATTATATTAATTAAGATATATTAATTTTCACGCACGTGGATTTCGAAATTTTGACAAGATTGCGACACCTTTTTTTTCTTTTTTTTTCTTTTTTATCCTTCCCGGTCTACGACGGCGGAGAGTGAGAGCATCAGGACTTGATTTACATTTCTTTCTCTCGTCGGCATAAAAATTCCGCGGCGATAACTTCCTTTGTTCCACCCTCTGTGGTCGCAGGAACGACCGACCCCTGTGGCTCAAGAGCCGCGGGGGTGCCGTCGTAACTTCGTCTAGTTTCTCGTGCATATTACATTTTTGCTTAATTAAAGGCAATACACCTTTCGGTGGTAAACGCGAGTCACCTTCTATCGTCAGCTGTGATCGAAGAACTGTCCATTGAAATTTGCAACATTGGCAAAATAACATTTTGTTTATTTACGCAGATGAGCACTCATGCTGAATAGTAGTATATAATTACTAAATTGTTTTGTTAATATCTTTAAAAAATCTATATAAATTATAAAAAGATTTTAATCTAAAAAAGATATCTTTGCTTTAATATCTTATTATATAAAGTTCTTGAAATCACTTATACATAATGCGATATAAAATGTAATGAAATAAGTAATTGAAATAATGTATACTAAACTATATGCATTAGTAAAATAATGATATTAACAATATGATTAAACAATAATTTTTTCACAAATATATCTTAAAAATTAAAAACAAATTATACACCCTATCTATTGTATACAACATATCCATTAAAATTCAGACGCAAACAAATAATGAGGACAATGAATTTCTTAGACTCTTCTATTTTTCTATACAGCGATCATAAAATGCTCAGGAAATTGGTATAAAATTCCAATGATATGAACAAGTTGATCGCTTTTTAAGTCGGACGATAATTGGCATTATATTTTTGTAAAAGTTTCCGCGCGATCATGCTCGAGAATTGCTTCAAAAGCGTCCAGGAACGATCGAGCGAGCCGTAACCATGCGACGTTTCGCAACTTTATACGTTCCTGATAATCTCTCGGAGAGCTCCCGGACGGTTATTCGCGGTGGTCGTGTGGATTTATGAAATGGCAATAAAATTTATATGACTCGGTGGATCGTTAGGGGTGCGGGAGCGCGCTCGTTCAGATTGATGTCGGTTGTGCCGCGAGTCTGGTCCACTTGCCCGAGGCTACGTTTATTTCTCTGTGCGATCGTCGTAGAGCGGTCCATGCTCGTTATTAATCTCTTGAAAATCGCGACGGTCATTTTAATCATTGTGTAAAACAAAAAAAAAGCAGATTCTATTTAATGTATCGTCGCGCACGCGTATCACATTTGAAAAAAATTCGTAGATCTTTAATAATTCTCGATAATATTCAATTTTTGAAATTCAATTCTTCGATTATCATATAAATATTTCACAAAATTTATATTAAATCTATAAATTTAACACAAGTGCTAATTAATTATGTGTATACAGGGTGACCTACGTATAAAGCGTTACAAGCTAATAACTTTAAGAATACTTGTCAAATCGAAAAATTGTTAATGAGAAAGTTTCATGTTTTCGAGGGGCCTTTCTAACTACGTAAACATAAAATTGCCCCCGCTCCCTCTCTAAAGGAGGCGTGGGAGAGGGTGGAGGGAGGGGGGGGAGGGGGTAACTTTAAAATTTTAAACGGAACCCCTCATTTTTTATTCCATATTTTTATAGCTTATCTCGAAAGCTTTCCAAGATACTATAATAAAGTATTTTTTCATTAAGTACTTTTTGAGTTATTTTATATCTTAGTCTGACATATTTTGATATAAAAAAATAAAATATCTAAGTAAAATATTTAGTTTTCGATAATCTTACCGTAATACTTTTATGTACAGAATAATGAGACAAATCAATTAGTAATAAAAAAAAAAAAAAAAAATGTTTTTAAGGAAAAGCATGTAATTATTTACAATGTATTTTTTTAAACAATTATTTGTTCCTTTTTTTTACACTAATTGATCTGTTTCATTATTCTTTACATAAAAGTATTACGGTAAGATTATCGAAAACTAAATTATTTTACGAGATATTTTATAGATATACGAATTAAATTAATATATACAATATATATATATATATATAATTTAATTCGTATATTAAACTATATATGTATGTAATTGCGAGTCTATTAATAATTTTATATGCAAAGAGCAGCAACATGCAAAGAGAAAATTATATATTATTTACATACATATTATGTACATATTCTGTAAATTGATGGCCCCGAGAAAATTTGTGTTTAATTTAGAAATCAATCAAGCAAAATAAATCAATTATTTTTAAAATTATTTTTGCAAAAGGATATATAATTTTACAAGATAAAATGTATAAATTAAAGAGGCATAAAATTAATATCTAATAACATTGGTACTTTTCATGACATATATTCAGCGTGAAAAGTTAATCGATCTTCAAGAAATATGGTATACGTATATCTAATATCTGTCTCGAAAGCATGATGTTACTTTTCTATCATTTGATCTCGAGCACCAAAGTTAAGAGAAAAAAAAAGGTGCTTTGGATAACTCACTTATGCAGTGAATCACGCGTGTGCTTTGCCAAGCATGATGCCTCGAGGACATGTCTGTTCTACCTGTTGCTCGATTCCCCATCGACGGTAGCAAGTATTGCGCGAAGAATTCGATGGGCTCTCTCCTTCTCCGTGTTTTCTCCTGCCTATTGCGACGTGAGACAGTTCGTAAGGCGTTGCAGAGAATTTTCAGAAATTACAATGTACGATTCGGATCGTCAAGACCGATAATATAGGCCAATTTCATTTTTTTTTTTTTAGTAACAGTATCGCCTTCGTCTCTTGTTGCAGGTAGACGATCGAGTCAGGTCTCCGGGAACATCACGATGCCTGACCGCTACTACCATGTCGCTCTCCATCTCGCCTTCTAGCCCCGAAGAACCTGTTACGCTGTAAGTAATATGTATACATAAATTTTTCTGAAGCTATTTCTTTGAAGTAACTTGCTTGATATTGTTACGAAAATGAACGATATACATGTATGAAATTTTCACACAATTTTTATCTCACCCAGAATAGTCCTGTTGTTTTTTTCTTCCTCTCTGAAGATGATAAATTAAAACGAAAAAGATGTACGGTGAAGTAATACATTTATGATATAATAATAAAATTAAAAGTCTCTTAAAGTAAAATGTTTATTAAGTCTCACTGGAACGCCTTGTCAAACAAGGTATAATAACTTTCTCATTGAAGATATTAACTTATAATTTCCACGTATATCAAACAGAAACATATTAAACCTGAATGTGAATTTTTTTTATTTAACTAAAATAAAATTATATAATAATCATTAATGTAATTTAGAAAAAAGTACTATACATAATAAATAACGGAAAATTTAAGATACAAAATCAGCTTTTATTTGAAGCTAAACATTATATTATACCTGCATTATCGTATGCGTGTATGTAACGTGAATTATTTCACGAAAGCCTCTGAAAGAAATATTGAAATCAAACATACAACGGAAAGGAATTAAATATGATCTACTGTACACACTTAATGGAGAGAACATTGCGAACGATTAACGCTACTCTATATTTTACGTAAAAAAATTATAAAGGTCTCTTTCTCACTTTCTTTCTCGCGGAAAACACCGGGGGGAGACTACGATCTTTGCAGTTTCCTTTCTACGATCCAAAAAGCCACTCAGATAAATTAGTAGTCGCCACTGTGCCGCGTATTGCGCAAGCGATAATACAGCAATGGTTGTTCTCGTGTGGTTCCCCCGGCGTTCCCACCGTTGTTGTCGGCTCGCTTTCGCGCAGAGCATCGCGTAGCGAGCTAAAGTAGGAAGACGAAGAGGGAAGAGTGAGAGGGGGAGGAGGGAGAGGCGATATTTATGCCAGTTTTTTATTGCGCTTTAGCCTGAGAGAGCAGAATGGAAACAATATGTCATCCGGTAGGAAAAGCAGCCTGGTAGCAAGACGGGGATGAGGGTCGGACGGGGGGGGGGGGAGGGTTGAAGAAGGGAGCTGCGTGAACTTCTTGTAGGTGGTCCGACCGGTGTGGTACCTAACGTTAATACTAACGCCTCCGCCTTGCCAGCGCCCTCCGGCCGACGTCATGATTTTAAATGAACAATCCCCGTTTCTCCCTTTCAGCCCGAAAACACAGGCGAGAGATTGCCGACGTGCGTTTCGCGATACCGCCTACTAAACGATTTTTGAATTTGTTCGCATTGTACTCTTACTTCCATCTAGAATTATTTAGTATAAGATCGATTGGTGTGGAATACGCGAGAGAGAGAGAGAGAGAGAGAGAGAGAGAGAGAGAGAGAGAGAGAGAGAGAGAATATTTTTTCATGAATATAGCTTTTCATGAATTTGCACAATGGGAAAATCTCTCAGGCTGATGTAAAAGTTAAAAAAATAAACGATATATAATAAAAACATTGTATATTAACCAGAGTTTGTTGATTGCTTTTTTGCATACAAATAATTTAAAAATCTTTTCTGACGCAAAGATGATTAGATCAACTTGCCACTGAAGTAATTTCATTGCAATTTACATAAAAATGAATATATTTTTACCGAAAAAGCGTGGATAATCGTTAATGGAGAAAGTAGATAAACTTGTGCGCGTATACCCTTTGAATAAATATAGTCGTATATAAATATAAATCCGGCAATCTCGCGGCAAGCTTAAAATATTCGAGATCGGACGATTTCCGGCAGTTCCGCTTGTCGCTCGGAAGTACGCGAGAAAAAAAAAAGAGAGAGAGAGAGAAAAAAAAGGAACGAAGGAAAAAAGGGGGAAGGACTCGTTATTCGGAGTCTCAAGAGTCATCGGATAAGTGCATATCGATTTCTCCCTATTGGCAAGGGTCGGGCCGTTGGTAAGATCGAGGCGAATGGGAAAAAAGAAGGCGGTAAAAAGGGCAAAGGCTATAAGTAACGGACCGTCTGGTGGAAAGCGCTCGAGGGCGAACAGTGATTTAGAGAAATTAAAACTTTAATTCATGTTCGGGTTCATGGGGGGGGAGGGGAGGGGGGTTGTGTCCTCTACCCCCTACCATCTTTCCCTCTCTGCCCAACCGCTATTCTACCCTGTGGCATTCTGCGCCCCCGTCGATCGACCGAAATACCGCTCCGCGTAAATTGGCAAGCACAACTAGTGCTGGTTTTGCTCCGCAATTCTCCGAGGTCTTCTCGTATTTTCGTGGAAATACTAATCCTCTATTGCATAAGCTTAAATGCCATAAAGTAATACATTTATTAATAGATGCATGTGTATGCGAGACAATTTATGTAAATAATTTTCTAGAATATTATTATATAATTATTTATTAAAATTAAATAATTTCTCGATTAAAATAATGAAAACATTACAAAGAAACAACATTAAGGATGACATATTTATAACGCAATTAATAATTTAAGAAATGTAAAGGAACGTTTCGATATTGCAGCTGCTTGTTTATCGTCGAAAAATCTAGCAATAGGTGATTTATAAGAAGAGGGCGAACGAACAAATGTTTCGGGGTCGGTCATCCGTGTCTACTAGATACAATTATTGTCATCTTGATTTAAGTCGCACATGCATTTTAAAGCACAATACAAGCTAGCTCAGTGTGACCGGCAGTTACAGGAGGCGAATAAAAATTCAATATTGCTGGATAAAGAAGCACTATGTATGCTCTATTATTGATCTAATATTCCCCCTTATCTAAATTTCTTCCTTATATATATATATATACATATAAAGGATTTCTCTCAACCAATATAAATGATATATAAATATCATAAATATTTGTGCAAAACTATCTATGCTTATTGCTAATTTTATGGCAATAATATAGTTCAAGAAAGTTAATTATCATAATAATAACACATATAAAAATTGTTTGCATTTTTTTCAAATCTTGTTTTTACGCTAATTGTATATAGCATGGATGAATTTTAAATATAATTGTAATTATATTAATATATAATTGATCTATATCAAAAATTAAAAAATATGAAAATTGAAGATTTAATTAAATTTTCGCCAATAAAAAAACAATTCCAAATTTATTGAAAAAAATTGCGCCGTTTTTGCGATATGTCTCTGTAATATTAATTTGTGTAGTAATAATGTTACTCGATCGTAGAGAGAGAATTCCAAAAAAATAATGACTCGCGAGACAGAAGCGTCGCGATAAATCCGCATTTCGGAAGACGTCCTTACAAACTTTTACGAGCCATACAGGATACAGAATATGAGGAAACGTGTACCCCCTTTATCTTTCCTTTCCCTGATCTGCTGTCTCTCTCGTAATTTCTTTCCTCGTTCATCCTTCGCCCTTCGCGTTCGTTCTTCTTTCATCTCTCCGTCTCTGGATATCGCGCGCTCCGGCTTTTAGGGGGCAGCCTCCGCCTCCAATAAATTCCCATCACCAGCTTCCAGGTACGCCTTCGTAGTAAATAAATCATATCGTAAGTGAATCCGAATTGAATACAATGAATAAATATGGCTTTCGTATAATAAAAGGTAACCAGATGTCTGAGTACCTAATAGGAACCACGATAACTAATTTTTCTCTAATCCAAGAGAAAATTTCATTTTCATATCTCAATTTGAAAATATTCCACGACATTTTCTATGTATATTTCTTTTTATATTTTATCGGTGATTTCTTTTTATATATTTTGAATTTTATTTTTTTTATTTACCCTTTAAAAAAAAGATCAAGCATTTTGCGTCTATATTAAATATATTATTTTTCTTTATCGTACAAAGCGAATATGGGCGATTTAGGCTTGTTCGCGACGCAGTTTCGCCCGCATGTATGCGTGAATGCGAGTCAAGGAGCAACCAGTCGGTGGAAATGCATAAATACATGAGTCGCGGGGCAACGAGCGAAAGAGGGAGACAAGCTTGGCCCGCATATATAGCGAGCGACTCGTAATAACGTGTGGATAGCCGTTCCTCTCGTCACGAGAGAGAAAATACGGTCTTTCGAAAGCCTGTACTTTCCCCTCGAAAATGTGGATGCGGTTTCGCTGCTTGCTAGAGAGGACATATGAGTAATGACAATCTTATTCCACGATTTTCAGTCACTAACTTTTTTCCACGACAATTCTCTTGTTATCCGTTGTTATTTTTAAAAATACCTTATATATACATCATTATTAAATTTATTATTAATTTTGTGCGCAAAAGTTTTTGAAAAACTGCAATTTAATTTACGTAGATACCCGGTGAATCGAAAGATCACGTACGACGTACACAAGTGGCGATAAATATACACAATTGTCGAGATGGATAAAAAGACATTGTGTAAAATAAAGATTAAAATAAAAATTATGTTCTCAGATTCGAAGTATTAATTTTTAATTAATTCAAGCTATTGATCAGAAACATAATAAAATTTTGTCTGTGGACAATCAATTGATCGATAAATCTTTTATAATTCTGTAGATCAGCTGTCTCTCTGATCTACAGCTCTACTGATTTTTTTTATTAATTTACTACATAATACAAGATTTTTTTCACTAACCGTTAGTCTAACACAATTGACATCGGCTTCGTCAACGAATAACGAATTAGATTTTCGTGACTCTCAAGATTGTCTTCTAATCTGTCAGCAATCGGGTGAATTAAAAGTCGAAGGGAACGCAATCAAACGATGACTGTGCCGCAACGAGCGCGGGAAGTAAATATAAAGGGAAGGGATGACTCTGCAGGCATTAGAGAGGCGAGATTCGCATTCCCGCATTACTGTCACGCGAGTAATTACGCACCGTCGAAAGCAACGGTGCGATGGTTAGAGATGGGGGCGAGAGGAGTGGGTGGTGATGGTAGGATGTAAGGGACGGTGGGACGGGAGGAGCAGAAGGAGCTAGAAGGGTTGCTGCTGTCGTTGCGCTGCTGGCTCGGCGTCTCCCGCGTTGCGCGATTCGCAGCCAACGGGAGAAACCAGAGCTAATAAAAGCCCACAATTACCTCCGGTTCGAGCCATTTGTCTTGACGGGCGTCTCATGCCCGATATAATTCACCGTGGCAACAACACATTGTTGCCTAATGAGGTGTAAAACATTCCGAGATATCTGGCTGTCTCGGGCTGCGAGGGCGGTTTTCGTAGACCAGGCCGATTCACGATATCGCGCTCCTTTTCCCCGCTCTCTTACACAGACCGATTCTTCTTTATCGTCAAGAACGAGAAACCTCGCGGAATTTCGACGAATCGCTCGCGCATCGGTCTGTCCCTGGAAAAGTTACAGTGATAAGTAATTCTATGATTTTTAGAGGCAGACAAAAAAATTGATCGAGGGACAGGTCGTTTATAAATTTTTAGAGGAATCTACAAAAAAATTCCCTGGAATCTGATAACTGGTTTGTTTCTTTTAGAATATTCTCTTGCGCGTGACGTTCTTTAAAGGTAAAAAGTTTTCCATGAAATTGAAATTAATCTTCTAAAAAGCCAACCTTTTCATTTTCAAGATCCGATAAATGAGCATTCTAATATTATACAATAATTAGGTTAAACATCTGTTTTTAAACATATTTGCTTAAATATTAAACGAGATTTAATTTTATCGTTAAAGTTAATTTATTAAAACTCTATAATTTTACTGTAAAATGTGTCATCTTTTTTTTTTTAGTTCAATTTTTAAATTAATAATTAAAGTAATATTTTATAAATTGAGAAATTTCATATTGAAATTTACAATAAGGCGAGGGTATATATAATAAACATATGCTTTTATCATGCGTAAGTAACTCGCAAGCAAGCTCAATTGTCACAAATCTCTCATCGTCAGATTAATTCCTGCCATTCGGTTTCGCAAGTTACATCGAGATCCACCGATTTGGAGCGTGCTCTGCGTTCTCGCTCCTTTTCATCCCGAAAAGTTTCTAGCTCCCTCTCCCCTCTCCCCTAACACAAATCATACAGTTTGCCGGACAATGTTCGTTCGTTGCGGCGTATCCTTTCAAGATTTTTTTCCACCGCGGTATGGAAGAAACGTGCTCCGTCAATTCGATTTAGCCGGATGTACTACGTGCTTTTTTTTTCACTCACTCCCATCCTGTCTGTCTCAAACAGCTCGTTCGCTTCTCTTTGTCTTTATTTCGCCGGTGCGGCAGTGATTTGCTGGCGATAAAGCCGCATCGACAGGCGACGCACGTGTATCGCGTGTCGACACCCTCCTCCTTTTCTAGCACGGGTTCTTTCCTCTCCCGAGTCTCACCCTTCGCGCTCAAGACCGGTCGGAGGAGCTTATGATATATTTGTAATCATGTTACCCGCGATACGTGCCCTTCCGTTACAACTGCCTCTCGTAACAAACGGCCGTGAACCTTTTTTTTTTTTTTTTCCACTTTATGGCCGCGTACGTACTCGCGCATTCCCCGACAAATTTTCGGGAAATAGCACTTTTCGCATTTGCACATTTTACATGCGATTTAAGATGCTTGAGATCGTTGCAGATTGTTGCATATGCGCGACAATCTAAATTTACATGTTATTAATAATCGAGGAAGATCGATTTTTTATTACGTTGTATCAGAATCTCATAATATAAGACTTCTCAAATTTAAGAAACATCAATCTTAAAAATATTGTAAATTTTACATATATTTATTTTAATCTTTAAATATACTTTATTATAATTGTTAAATTTGATATGTCGCGACGTTACAATTCTTGTCATTCCTTTAATCGTAATATAATTTTAGCGATATGTCGAATACGTTTATAGGGATGATATTCATACATTGCTAGAATATAATGTCGCGAGGCGATTCACAGTGAGAGGACTCTCGAGTTTTAAGGGTCGTCATCAGCGCGAGGCTCGAGAAATTGCATCGTAATCCAAGAACGACGCGAGACGGACCGCTTTTCGGAGAGGTAATTTCAGATACTCGTAACAATCTGGTGGCGGCGGAAGCATATTATTATAGCCGTAGCCCTGCGGACAGTTTATTCCAGGTTCGTTTCCACATTTACTGCTCTCCTCATTTCGTTCAGAAAAAATTCGCGATTCGTCGGCTCTAAAATCGGATTGTCTGAAATCGTACAAGATATCGCACTCGTGGAAAATTTTAAAATAAAAATAGTATTATAATTTTCTTACTATAAATATGCGTTCATTTCTTCTCATGCCCTGTTAAATAAGAAAGAATAGCAATGTAACGAACAATTTTTTCTTATCTATCGTATTATAACGATTTATTATAAAATAAAGTGTTATTCGTGCTTTAATCGCGTATTATAAAGTTACACGAAACATAATAAGTTACATAAAAAATTGTCAAAAGATAATGGTTTTTTTTTTTATAATAAAATTTTACATATGTATTAAATATATCAACAGATCCCTAAACTAACACAAATAACGTTGTTGCATGCGTAAGAAGTGTATATACGTATATACTAGTACTTGTCACTATGACGTTATCGATCCGATGGCATGGTCGGACGTCGGTTGGTCCGAGCACAGTCGCTTCTTACCCCTCTCATTCCTTTATCTCTTTCTGTATATATCCCGTCTTTGTCGCCTCCTCGATGCAACCGTTTAAGCAAATATCAGCATTAAACCCCTAGGAGACGCGTGAGGTCCTTTTCAATTTATCCGTCGTTCGAGATGAGGATATCGGAGAACGCAAAGTACGATTTTAATGTTCGCTTAAACTCCATCGTACTTTCGCGATTTCGCATATGACGGAAGTATGCCTGCATGTTGGCTACTAGACACGCGATATAAGAATCGTTCATCCAAATACTAGATCTGAAAATTATCTGAATTTGTCGCATAATATATATGTGGTCACTCTACTATCTCTTTCTAAAGACATTAAACTCAAGAAGGCGCGCAATTTGTGAACGGGAAGATGTAAGGACCCGTTTCGCAACAGCGCAGTCGCCGGCTTTCGTAACTGCGAAAATTTGCGGCCTCCCACCGCCAGCGGTCTCACTATAAATCAGATGAAATTTGTTATGCGCGGCACGCAGATGGTTTTGTTATATGAAAATATGTGCCGCACAGGGATGGCGTGTAAGTATCCCTCGGTAAAACACATCCCTTATATCCCGCGCGTACCCTCGGCCCAGGTTGCCTCGCCCCGCTTCTTACGCCATCCCTCCCTCCCCCTCCCCACCCCCACCCCCCTCCAGACAGGCCCGAGGCGTCATGCTGTTCTGCGCTCTCTTTAATTACACCCCGAAAACGGGACGCGTGACGTATTGCCATGTGGCGAAAGGGACAAAAAAACGACCTCCACTTCGGGATAGAATCGCCTCGCGATCTACAGCTACAGGTCGTTAATCAACGCCGCGGCGATACCTTAATGTTTCGAGAATACATTACGCGCATACGAATAAGAATTAAGGAGAAATCACGATTTTCTTTTTCCTAATTCTTCCTGTATTGTAAAATTTTCGTGATATTTATAATATAGCAATTTTCCTTATTATTGTTGTAAACTTTGTATGTTTATAGATTAAATATTTTTTAAACAGCCTTATATGCTTTGACGGAAAATTTATTTTTATCAAGATTCGCGAGGATAATAATTTTTCTTAAATCTGATATATCAGCTTAAAATTTGCTGATCTGCTGAAATTTTAGAAGACGTAAGGTGAAGGATTTATTGGAAAGAAGTAGTAAGTTCGGCGATGGAGGAGCCACTTAAAGCGTTGGCCCGGTCAGTGCTAAATATTTGATCAGAATTCGATTGGTTTAAGACGTCAGCCGGTAAGCGAGGGTATACTCATGGGATGGACGAAAAAAACAGGAAGAAGGAGAAAGCTCAACGAATGGACGGACAGTTAGTAGCTAGACGACGGAGTATTCCCTTGAGTCGAACGGCAAAATGATGTCAAACGGACAGCTCAGCTGTCTTGGTCACAGCATTCTCTTTTTACTAGTAATATATCTACAATTCGCTTTAAAATTTCTCTCTCCCTCTCTCTCTCTTTCTTTATCTCTGTTTCTCTTTCACGCCCTCTTTTTTTGCGCGCCCGATGACAGCTATAGAAAGCAAATAACGATGGCGTCTTGAAGCAGTAACAGAAATAAAGCCAATTCCGTTATTGTTAGTTTTAAACGGGATTCGTAGAAATGACATAACTTGAAAGGAACATTGTTGTTTGTCATTTATGAAAAGCTTTTTTTCCAATAAAATATACGCCAATACATTATCGCTATTTCATTTAATTATAAATTGACAAATTAACGGACAAAATAACAGAACGATAATAGTTTCAATTCTAAAAAAGCGCTTCGATATAATTGCTGTTAATATAATATTTTAATATGAATTAATACAACTAATAAGTTACGAAATTTTCATTAATTGCGACAATTAAGCGTTTGTTCTTGTTTTCTTAACGCGAGTCGCTAAAGGCAGAGAACAAGGGAGGCACAAAGGTCGAATCGCACAAAATTCATGCGAATCTACGTAGTGCCAAGTGGGGTGCATTAGCCAAGTTCCCCATTATCCACGCGTGAGAGACCCCTAAATTATCCGGCGCTCGCCTAGCGCCGATCTTGCCCACCCTCGCACGTCGGCGAGAAAAAGACGTATGACCGTCTTTTTTCGAGAACACCCTCGACAGGCTCCGGGATAAAGTTACCAATGCGTGATCTTTGCAATTGCAAGAAATTCGCTACGTATCAAAACGTTAACAGGGGATCATTTAAATCGTTATAATTTTTGTCAGATTATCTTATTTATCTTTGATGACTTTTGTTTTATTTTTCTGTATTTTATTCTTCTAATTAATAATTTAGAGGTATTCTGTATAGAGGCAATTTTCTCGTACATGCGTGAATTAGGAAATTGGCTATTTACATTATTAATTATTAATCTGATATTATTGGCGGACATTAATATTTTCTAGCCAAAATTAACACTAATATTTTGAGACAATTTAACACAAATTCGCAACCGATGAAATTCGCCTTCAATATATGACCGGAACTCTAATTTATTATATAATTCTAAAAAGAACACTAGGACTCATAAAGAATGCTGAAGATGGAGAGGAAAGGAGGGTCGGAGAGAAAAGAAGGATAAGGAAACTGAAAACAAAAAAGAGAGAGAAAGAAGAAGGAAGGATTTGCATGTATGTACACATGAATGGAGGAAGTGAGATAAAAGAGCAAGAGAATAAGACGAAGGCAGAAGAACAACCAGATAACTAGAAGAGGGGGGGGGGGGAAGAGTCACAACGAGAAAGAGAGAGTGAGAGACGGAAGAACCGTGAGGAAGATAGAGAACGCAAGTTTGGGCTATCTCTCCGAGCACAGTTCCAAGGAGCTTCCTTTAGACTTTAGTGACGTGACGTCGCCTTAATACTCTAATCCCTGCAATGGAAGCACCATCGTCCGCCTCGCGTCGTCGTGTTCTGTCTAGCCGTCCTCTTACCCATACCACACCATGCTCGGCACATGTTAATTAATTGACGAATACAGATTCTCAGATGTTCAAATCTTTCGCGTCTATTGCAAAAACTTAATAAATATTTGTCAAATATTGACATTTAAAACGTACAAAAATTTCTTAAAGATTTAGTATAAAAAAAGTGTAATAATTAAAATAAAATGATTATATTTTTCGCTCAATCTTTCTTATTTTTACGCTACGAATTTTTTTATCACTTGATATATTACAAAGTAACAATTTTTTGTGAATGAAAAAATTCTGTATTTTTTGACAGTTTATGACATATTGATATAAATGATTAAAATCTATTCAATGTCTCACGTGATATTAGAAACATTTACAGGCGTCTCTGATGGAGACTTTGACGGTATCGACAATGTTTCTTCTTTGCGAGAATTTAAAGACAACCTTTACGTAATATATCTGCGTGGCTATTCACCCATACTAGGACTATACGCTTGCTTTCTAATTATTCCCCACAGACCGTAAGGGATGACACGTAATTGGAGGGTGGACCAGGGATGCATCGATCCCCAACTCGAAGGGATTCTAGCTCTTTCTTGCGTCGTATTTCCCCCTCCTCCCCCTTTTCTCTCTGCCCATTTCGTCCTTACGCAGTTTCTCCGTCGAAGGCCAGTTTCAAGAGCATTGATTCGCAAAGAAAAGTGATAATGTCTTAAGCCGTTGGTGCGATTTAACTTCCGATTTTGGACGAGGGCACTCCCGCCGTCCTCCCACCGCGGTCTCTAGCAAGAGTTCGTCGCTCTAAACTCCCGACTACGTGGTCTGAGGAGGGTTTAAGGTTTAAGGGAAGCTCATTCCTTGGGATCCTAGGGAGCTCCGCTAAGCGCTGACGCTGATCCCGCTCTTCTTCTGACTCCGCCACCTCCAGGAGCTCGGGTTTATCTAATTCCAGTTGTAGGTTCCTCCTATCGCTGTAAACCTTACGAGCGTACCAAAGGGCAAGCGTCGTGCAGTTAAAGGCCTAAAGTCTTATAAGTCATCTGAAATACGGATAACTTATTAATTTGAAATAATGTGTAGACTTTAAGATTATAAATAATTTGGAAATTATGAAATATTTGAATATTTTATCAAATATATCAGGTTCGTGCAAAATTTGGTTATGACTAAGTGAAGCAAATAAGTGATATTAATGAATCTTATTATTAACTGTAGAATTCTCTCTTATGATAGTTTTATATAATTTTTTAACATTTAAAAAAAATAAAAATAACTATAAATATAATAAGATGAATTTTTAATATATAAATGAATATTATGAATATTGTGTAATGAATATAAACACGTGCGATCCATTTATGTTTGCGGGATTATGTACACAGTAATTAATCATAAATCCGAATTTGCAATGACTTTCGGTTTGCCCAAATAGCCGTCTTACATTTATCACTAGTCTCAGAAATATTTGCGAAGAGAAAATTACAAATTTACTACGAAGAAAGTTGTTTCTGTTCAGACTGGCAAAGATTTGACTTTTCCTTTGAAAATCCAGCTACGCAAAGAACTCGCGAGTTGCAAAAGGGAGTAGATTGGCGAGATCGCTGGCCGGGACCAATGTTGCTCGGATTCCTAAAGCAGCAAAGAGAGAACCAAGTAGCACGTACATACATATAGTAACGCGAGGCAGCCCGGTGGGAAGGTGGAGGGATAGTAGTATAGACGCGGATGGATATAAGCGGGAGAGGTGTACGGAGAGCACGTACCTCAACACACTGAGAGAGAAAGAGAGATATAGGAGAGAATCCTAGGTGTGTACCCAGGAATCGTGTCCCCTTCTACAATATCCGTGGCGGGGGGTCGAGGTGAGCGAAAGGGATGTGCAGAGGAGCTGGGAATCGTGCTCCAGCCAAGCTCAAGGGGGTGGACAGTGCGCAGAACCCGCCCCCACCTTTCGCGACGAAGCAGAAGCCGCCGGCTGCCCGCGCAAGTCTTCATCCCCTCCGTGCGCGACGGAAGATCGCCACCCCCGAACGAACTTAAACATAGCACAGTAGCTCGCGAGCACCCCGTCTGAAAGGGCCCATCGCGCACACCGACCCGGACTTGTTACCTACATATATATATATATATATATGTGTGTTTATATACATATATATATACATATATGTATATATAGATATCGGCGGTTTGTGTCGAGCACGCGTGTCCTCGCTGTGTGCATGCGCGCGTGCGTGTCACGCAGTGCCTGTCGGAACATCTCGAATCCGCCGTAAGGACGAAGCAAGATAGAGTGTGTTGCTAGAGAAAATAATACGAGAATCCAAGCGATTGTTCATCAGGATAGACAAAGTAAGAGAGAGAGAGAGAGAAAAAAAAGGGAAATATACGGACGCATCTCGGCACAGAATGATACTTCGGATTCGTGACGACGCACTCGACGATCCTCTGCGGATGTCAGGTGAATTCTCTTGAGAGACCGTCCCTTAGACTTTGAATGCGCTGTTAAGTAGATGATCGAGGGAGAAAAAGAAGAGGCCTGTGGGGCAGGCGCTGAGGATCTACCGCAACGAAAGAGCGGCAAGGATCCTGAGCGAGATGGCCTCTCTTGTTAGATCGCGCCGGCCTCGAAATTGACGAATTCGATCTTGCACTCGTGTACCGAATGCACCGCGTCCTTAGCGCCCGCATGGCAGAGCAAACTTGCTGATCCTCTGGAATTTTTGTGTTCCAGGGTGGAACTGACCAGCGTGCCGGGCGGACAGAATGCGATGGCTCATCTCAAAAAGCGGAAGCTGGAAGCAGAGTCCGTCACGCAGAATCCTAAACAGACGCAGCAGCCGTTGCAGCAGCAATTGTTGATCAACAAGAAGGCCCTGCAGACGAACACGCCGCAAGAGATGGAGCCGACTGACGCCGCCGTGAAGCGAAGGAGGAAAAGCGTTCGCGACGACGACGCGCGAAAGACGATCGACGTCGTTGATCCTAACAAAAACATACCGCTACCTCAGAAGAAACGCGCGTTTGCATCGGGCAATTCAGGTAGTCCCGCTAGAAAATCCAGCAAGCACTGCGAGGAACCCGAAGATGACGAGACTTTAATAAGAGAAACAGAGGCCGCCTTGAAGAGTTTGTCAGGTAGCTGGCCTGGACCTAGAGGATCTCTGTATCAAAGAGGCAATTCGGACGAAGATAAATATGAGTCTAACTTTGAAAATCTCTTTGAAGAAAAAAAAGAAAATCCTAAATTATCGCCCTCATCAACGTCTTCGAATACAAGCAACGACACTGGTTGTTTATTGAAGGACGTGATAACTTTTCGCGGACAACAAGATCGATCTGGTAAAATGCAACAGCAAAATAGACAGGATTCGAAGCAACAACATCCGATTAAAATTAAAAAGGACTTGGATAATCTTCTCAAGATAGAGAACGAATGCGCGAATATTCAGTCTCAAGTCAGTAACGTCAATCAGAACGAATTGCCGAAAATCAGACCGGTTTCCGTTCGATCATTATCGAGCAAAGATAGAAATGACAGGAACATGGTGAGTACACACATTGACTCTCAGGGAAGGCAATCGGATAAGTATTCCCGATACGATCCGCCAGATTTCAACGAGTTGGTCGATGATTCGTCCAACGAACTTGAAATCGACATGTCCGATCCAACAGTTGACAAAGACGAAAGCGATCGAGATAGATCGAACGATAGGGAACGAGATCGAATATGTAAAAATGGTCAATCACCACAGAGTATCGTTAGGCAGCAGCAGCAGCAGCAGCAGCAGCAGCAGCAGCAGCAGCAGCAGCAGCAGCAGCAACAACATCATCAGCAGCAGCATCAAGTGCTTTACTCGAATTATCAGAGACAGTATAATGAGACCAACATGAAAGTTTCTCCCACGGGGACTTCGTCATCCTCGTCACCGCCAGCGAGCTCGCCATTCTCCGCAACATCCGCGTTTAGGCCACCCAATACGGACCACTCGAAAGTTCCATGTCGCGGCGCTTCATCAGTAGCCTCTTCTGCAATTCCGCCAATCGGTCCATATCCAGCTAGCGCTACGTTCGTGGGATATCCGACGCCTGGACCGACGATGCCGTCGCCGCAGCCCATAGCCGGCATATCACCCACGTCGGAGGACAAACGCTCGTCTACGGTATCTCTATTGCAGCTCAAGTCCTCGAAGCAAGAGAGCCATCATGTGACGACTCACAATGTAGCCTCCAATTCTGTGTCCCCCAGCAAGAGCCCTCCTGGCGGTCTATCTGCCGTTACCAGTCCCGATTCTTCAAAACAGTACACGATCCTGCAACCTGCGGGAGTGGGCTCCAGAGCGGCCAGTGCAATCCAGGATATCACGAGGGACGGAGTGGTCAGTGTCGCCGCCGTGAGCAACTGCACCACGGCAGGCAACGGCGCTGTTAACAACGTCAGTGCCGCAAACGTGAATGGCAACGGAGTCGGCAATAAGGCAACGACCAACAGCAGTAATAGTGCCAATGATAGCGGCAATACCGCGATTCCTGCTGGAAATCCTAATGCGAACAGCATCGCCAGCATAACCATTACGACGGCATCGACGACCACTACTACATCCAGTCCGACAGTTGCTGCCGATGTACCCGCAGCGAGTAGCCAGCAGGACAATGTCATGAAAATGCCAGAGAGACCCGGCACCTTCGACAGTAGCAGGCCGGGAATGTCTATGTCTCCGTCCAGTCTCGGCAGAGGTGAGGATTTCCATGTCTTGTCGCGTTATAAAACGCGATATTGTATCGAAGCGACGTATATATATATATATATATATATATATATATATATATATTCAAATTGATATTAATATTGACATTGAATATTGTTACGGGCAATTCATTCAGTTATTTACAGACTCTTCCAACTTAGAAATCAAAATATATACATAAAAAGAACGTTAAATTTATGTAGATACTAATGTTGTTTCTGATATGGTAGTTTCCAATTATAAAAAAAAAAAAGATCTGGTATTGTTTTAAAAAATATTAATATCCAATATGATACTGATATATCTACAGTTATTTACAGTTACTCGAAGCGATACAGTTTTTCTTGTATTCTTATATATTATATCAGTAATAGAATCGTAAAGAAAAAAATGTATACATTATATATATTTATATAAAATATAAAATATATATATATACATATATAATTTTTAATTTATAAAAACTATTAAAAATGTATAAATGTAAATAACGTAGTATTATCAAAGCTTACAATACGCTGCACTTTTAAAAATTAAGGATGTCTTTAAATTTTTGTAGAAGAACGAACGCAGGCATGTGTTCGAAACACTTTAAATTATTGGTAGAGATAGTAATCGTAAGTAGTAGTGGAGTAATACCGGTCGTACGTTATGCGTTACGAGAGGGGACAAAAGGCATTTTCGACTCTCTCGCTTACGCCGTTCCTTGCCTTCTCTCAATCTTCTCTCTCTCTTTCTCTCTCGCTTTCTCTATCTTGCTCTCTATAAAGTTAGGGGAGTTAGGACAGCGCGGAAAATCAATAATTACGAAGCGAGGGGTGATGACTCAAATGCTGAAATCAAGGTCTCTTCGAGCAAAATTATTCTCCCGTATCCTATGATGTAGGCATTCTATGTTTGTCCCCGTCATTGTTCCTTTATTCCCTTCTTTTTTTCTTACATCGGCTCTGTCGTCGTATCTTTACCTGATTATACGAAACATATCGCGTATTTAGGAAAGTATGCTTGAAATTAGCGAGAATAGTGCTTTGCGAAGTAATAGCATTCAAATATTTTCGATAATCTATTATAATAAGCAAACCTATAGTTAACGAAATTATTTTGCTTTGATAGTTTGATGTATTAAACGTAATTATACACGATGAAAGAGACGAATCTTTCTTTCGAGAAGAATCAAAGAGCTGTCCCTCGCGCGTCGCTGTAGATGCGCCATAGTGTGACAGGTGGAGGTTCGAGTGCATTCCAGGGTCTTAGGGCAGCGAAGACACGACGTGTCTAGTCGGGGAAATTTGGGGTTGATACCACGTCATACGTATAAGCCGCAGCTGTCAGCGGCTGGAAACGTGACTAGCATCCCAGCCGTTCCACAAGCCACCTTATTACCACCCTGCGCCTGGCTGCCTGTCCTCATTATCCCCTTAACGTTTTCTCCGGCCGATGGCTGCGAAGATGATCGCTTTCAAGAATTCAATCTTCCGCGTTTGATTTCTCGTCTGTCGCAAAACGAACATGTGGAAAATTAATCGAATTAATAATAATGATTGGAGAAATATCAATTATCATTAAAGTTAAACTGCCGATGGGCATTGAAGTAAATAAAATACAATAGTTTGCTTGTTGCAAAATCTCAGATAAGACTACGCGACATGATAAATGGGTCCGATTAAACGCGTACTTATCAGCGTGACAGCGATACAACCATACCGGGGAGTCGGTCAAGCGAGAGGGAGGTTTTTAATCCATCGAAAATCCATCTCTCTTTCTCTCTCGTTGCCGAGAGTTGCTCTTGATCTCTTCGATTTAGCAGCGTGACGATCGCGTGCGCCCTTTTTTTTATTCGCCAGGCGCGCACATGCAGCCGCGTAAGAGCGTGTTGACACGCCATAAAACCGCTATCGGGAAATCCGTCGGCCGCAAAAACCACCCTTTCCGCGTCGAGAAAGACCGGCCGCGCGCGCGCGACCGGGGTCGAGTCGGCTAATAAAAAAATAAACTGCCCTGTAACTCAATTTTACGCTGCCTTTGCGACCGCACGCATAAAAAGGACCTTTACTCGCGCGCGAGGGCTCTACCCTCCCTTTAAGGGCGCCGCGCGCCTCCGTGTGTAAATACCTACTTTGTGATTGTTCCTCGCGCTGTTCTCTCTTTTTTTAGAACCTCCGATCTTTTCCTTATCCAGCGTGCGATTCAGTACGGGGAAGTCACCGGGAAGCTATTATATGCATCGACTATCCTATATGATCGAGAGTGTGTGTAACTTTATATACGTTGGTACTACCGGAGATTCCTATAGAACCGTTTACAATCTCGTGCGATTGAATTTGTTATATATTGTATATTATGTTATGAGCTATACTCATCGCATGCGACAGAATAATAAGTCTTTATACTTTTGCCATTAATTAAAATTTATTTTAAGTTACAAAGCGCGTTATTTTGTCAAAAACTTGACGTCATATCAAGATAATAATCTTAGAAGAAAACGCAGCGTCATATTAATGACATGTAGTATATCTGCATTCGCAAGGACAGCTCATGACACGCGATTCGCCGATATTTTTTTCATTCTTTAAACTTGAAGAAGTTGAAGCATGGAATTAACAATATAAACGAAAAGATACGTTTCTAAGTATTACAGAGAAATTAATTGCTCAAATAGACGCATTGAATTTTATGAAAAACTGTTTATATAATATATCCCGCGTTGAATTTCAATCACATAAATTATGTTTCTTAATATCTTTATTTTTTTATTTTTTTTTTTCGATAAAAAAATAACCGATCATCGACAAAGATAAAGTATGGAAGATACAAAAATTCCGATTTGAATTAAATAACGTGCAAATACAAATTCAATTTATAATCTAAAGGATGAAATTTAGGTATTACTGTCAATTGGAGTTAATTGGCTCGCGCGAATATTCATCCGTTACGCATGCATACTCAATTGCGCTGATTAACCGACTTTTGACAGCGAATTAATAATTAGCAATCAGCGGACGCTCAATTCTCCCCGATTATCTTGACGACGGCGATGATTTTTCGCGGTCGAACGAAAGTCTCGGCGCGTGTCGCGCAAGCTGACCGAATAAAACAATTCCGGTATTTATATACACGTCTACCCCTTCCGCGGACCCTCACGTGAAATGGCTACAAAATAACACAATTACAACGCGACCACGGGCTCACCCTCGATGACCGACGCTCGTCCTCGTTCTCACCCCTTGATTCCGCTCTTTTCCCTTTTCCCTCTGACTCTCGCTGCTCCATTACAGCATGCTGCAGGGAAAAAGAAACTAAAAGAGAAAGACTGAGGTAGAGGGAACAGGAGGATAAGATCTAAGGGAAAAAGATAGAAATAGATAAATAGAAAGAGAGAGAGAGGGAGAAAAAGAGAAGGAGAAAATGGCGAAAGAGAGTGAGAGAAGATAGGAGAAAAATAAGGGTGAAGGCAGGTCTGACCGACTCGTTACAAGTCTATTCAGACATCCGGAAAGAACAGCGCGTGCCGGTATTCATTTTGTTGACCGGAACCATTATCTGCCCCTTCGCTCGTATTTTCTCTCTCTCACTGTTTTTATTTTTCTCTTTCTCTCTCTCTCTCTCTCGCTCGCTCTTTCTTTTCATCCCCGAGTTTAGCCACCGACGTGGCCGTTTTAAAACCTTACGGCTAATTTATTAATCCTACAAGAGCAACCGCTCGCCCTCAGTTATCCGGTGTACCTTTTTTACCCGGCGCTAATTAAAAACCAGGAAGCTTCAGCGATCCTTCCTGAAAATAAAAATAACGCCGATTTTCTCTATCAGAAATTTTCTAATATTCGTAACGCGTTACCCTGACGCTCATTACGTATTTTTCATCCGTATATCGTGACAATACTTATCTTGGAATGAAAATTGTGAGCACATTTCGACTTTAATCTTTGGCAAACTCTCTGATTTTGAAACAAAATTAATCCTAGTCTAGTTTCTCTTCTCTTCGTGGAATTACGCGGGGTTTCGAACAATCCCGACAGCCGCCGCCGTGTCCCATCGTTCAACTTCGGAACTTGGAGAGCATCGTGGTCCGCAAATAAAGCATGCCGCTAATGACGTCACGTATCGTAATCCAATTTATAGGGAGGGCAACGCCATCCGCGCCTTAAGAAAAAGGCGAACATCTAAGTAGGGATCGACTTTCTTTCTCCATCCATTCCAAGTCGGTTCTCGCTCTTCCGAAACGCGAAATGACGACCTGATGAAGTTTCTCGGCGTCACGGCGCTCGATTGGAGAGCCCCAACGTAGTTGGCTAGGGGATGATCAGGCCCGGGCGAAGGATTAGTACACGACAAAGTTTATAAAAGTGCGCTCACTTCAGGAGAACTCCCGTCAACTAACCTAAAGCTGGCCACCCCTTAAGGGGCTCCTCCGGAATCTCTTTCCGAACCCTCCAACACACGTGACAAACTTATCTATGTTCCGTCGCGACCATGGTGTACATACTTGCGATGATTGCGTCACTGAAGTAGCGAGATCTGTATTTTTTTAACAGATGAATCGGTAGAAAATTTTAATTACATTCTAGAAATAAGATATTATTGCGATAAATTATTTTGGCAAAGATATTACATATTCCTTTCTGCTATATCTATTTGTATATGTATTTAAACCTTATTATATCATACATTTATTTCATTATTACCTTTTGCTTTGATATTATATAACTATTAAAATTGAAATATTTGGTAAAATAATTTACCGAATTTCATCAAAATTATATTTCAATCTAGTAATTATAAACAAATCTTTTTCTCGCGCATTTTAAAATGGATATTTTTTTGAATGTGTCGAGCTATAGCTATATGTGAACAGAATTTACTATGGTGTTTGTTAATATAGCTTTCAGAGCCGATTACGTTGTCTGATTCTAAAGATTGGGTAGGAACCCTCAATCGCATTTATGGTTCACGATTGAAATAAAGAGAACCTTGCCGAAGGAGCTCATATTAACCGATTGGTACTTCTCGGCTACCTGCAGTGTACTAGAAACCTGTAATTGTCCGGTCACGCGAGGTCGCCCCGGGAATACGAACGCGATCATACGTGACGTGCCCTATACCTACCATTATATTACAGCTAGTGCACGACAGATGTTACAATTGGTCGTTTGGGCACACTCGTCTGGCACCGGCCGTAGTTTCGTATCATTGTTGTAAGAATACAAAGTAGTCCGTAAACAGTTTTGAAAAAAAATTTACAAATTATCGGCTGATGCAGACGTCTCAAATATAGCAAGAATCGTATACCTTTAAATAAACCACGACCAAACATCGTACAATTTGTGTCTGAAAACTCATTCGCATCTACAAAAATATATTTGCGATTAATAACAAATACAAATCTACTTGTTATGAATTTTTACGAAGAATGCCAATTTATTATAATGTTCTTCTTTTATTCCATCGTGTGTACCATAATAAATAAAATGATAAATAACGTGTTTAAAAAGGTGTCTTGTGCTAATGAACAGATATAAGAGGAACAAAATATCACGTAGCAAAACTTTTTTCCGATCGCTAAAACTTTCGTTCTGTTAACACGAGAATGAGGTATCTATCTCTTCTTTGTTTCGCGGACAGTTGTAGGCCGGCCACATACCCCGCGCTAATCCCGAAGGCTTAGTCACGGGACAGAGAAATCCCAGAGGCTATTCACAAATGCGTAACTCGTGCGACGAGATCCAAGCTGACCACACGCGAGGCCGTTTCTACCCTTCTGGATCGTCCTTTCAACTTTCACTTGGGGCCTCTCGCCAGGATTGGGGAAACTCGTTCTGATAAATAACGTGTACGCTCGAGGAAACTGTATAAATTTTTCAAAATCTCATTTCGAAATATCTAACACAGATTATTATAGATAAGTAGATTAAGAATACAATATATTTATTATAAATTATTTTTACATTAGGAAAAAAAAAAGAATCCTGCATAAGCAGTATTATATTTTACTTTGTATGTACAATATTATACTTTCACACGCGATCTATCTCTCTTTACCTTATATACTTGTTTAATTTACAATCCATCGTCAAATAAGAAGATAATCGATATAAAAATTTGAAGAAAACTTTTGAAATTTATCGATCTATCGACAATGAGTGTTTCCCCATCTTGTACATAAATTTTATATATGCAAGGGGCATCTCTTCTAAATATATATTTTCTGGAAAATTAATCGCGTCTAGAGAAACGAAAAAAATTATTATTATTTGCACATATCTCCGTGTACTTTAATAAAATTATAAAATAATCAATATAATCTATTTTTCTTTAAATAAATTCGCGCGCGAAGAAAAAGAGATAAAGTTGTTATAAATAGGATTTCAATATGAAATAGAGTAGAGATGCGTATTTTTCGTTACGCTGGCGCGCAGAGTTCTTCGCCCTGACTGTTCAACGTTCTCCATGAATGATAAGAAGTATACGTGATATATTGGCAAACGGGGAGTAAGCTGTATTCTGGTTCGATATGCAGAATGAAACTACGCGACGATGTCGGACACGTCGGCTGTCAGCCATTCAATAGTTAATTTCCATTCAACAGTTCGCGTCGCTGGCAGTATACAGCAAGAGCATACCGACGAGAGAGAGAGAGAGAGAGAGAGAGGGGGGGGGGGGAGAAAAAGTACCACATTATTTTTCACATGTTTTCCAATTCAGGCTTTTCCGCTATATCTACCATATATCTTTCGAAATTATAATATTAGAATTTACCTTGCGCACGTGCATGTTTTGCGTATGTTATTTAATATCGTGTAATATTAATAAGCATAAGCATTATTCTTTCGAAAATCGATTTAAAAAGATTAAGATAATTTTTGGACAAGAATTTTTGTACACACACGGTAAATAATTAATGTCTATCGTTGACACACAATGGTCTGTCAATTCAAAATTAATCTCTTTATAAACTAATATTACTGAGAATGTAGATTTCTTTTTACGATATAACATGATCGTTCCTTATGAGAAGGCGTTTAAGTATAG
This sequence comes from Polyergus mexicanus, assembly GCF_030449975.1. Classification (NCBI taxonomy): domain Eukaryota; kingdom Metazoa; phylum Arthropoda; class Insecta; order Hymenoptera; family Formicidae; genus Polyergus; species Polyergus mexicanus. The sequence continues at coordinate 3,629,652 of NW_027223346.1, forward strand.
TGAATATAGGCGGGTACAATTTGTTACCGAAAATGAAGATTTCACAAAGCCGTCGTTTTTTACGGTAATGTGTCTCCGCTTGAAGCGTCGTAGGCGCGAAGTCAATTGGTTGCGAGTACAAGATTATGAAACCAAATGCAATACAATAACAGCGCATTAAACGTATTAAGCCGGCGCCGCATTTCGTTCGACACGTTTCTGCGGCGGATAACACTCGTCGACAGTGTAAATTATCCAATTTATTTGGAATTTACAGTCCGCTTGTGTCGGGATCGTCAAGTCCGGTGAACAGAAATAACGCGATGCAGAGACAGTGTGACATCGTGCGCTTGGTATCGTCGTGATAATTAATATTGGAACGTAATGAGCTCGAAGCGGAAAAATAATTTTCCTATCCTATATTTTCAGCATCTATATTTGACTTTAGATTGGTTTGCAGAAATATTGTTTGTTATAGCTGATAGTGCTCGGATAAATTTGTATTCTGTATTTTTCGCGAATACGTATAGAATATTTACCATATATATCTCTTATATATATTTGTAAATTCAAAATTATCCTTTGAATCTCGCCTTTTTGTAAAGTGACAATCTCTCTATAATGATGCTCATATATTTCTGATGAAAATTTAATCAGCTTAAGTCTAGAATCGGAGTAGAGCTGTCACACGACAAGCATGTAACTGACATGCTTGACTAAAAACTAGCCTACGTCGTAGTCTCATGAATATCTAAAGCGGCACTTAATAAACTAACATCTGGCTCTACGTGGCGGTTTGATTTGTTACAGAGGGCAACAAGTGCCCGACCCCAGGCTGTACGGGGCAGGGTCACGTGACCGGACTCTACTCTCACCACCGCAGGTAAGCAATTATCGGTAATTAACCTGCGCTCCGCGCTCAGCCACGGCCGATTACACACCTACGCGATTTTACGAGAGAATCGAGCGGGGCGTTATATAGAAGCCGATATCAATAAACCAATTTGTGATCCATATGTCGTCACATGCAGCGTCAAAACGATATACGCGTGCCTGTGTGTCTCAGATATTTCATATTTAATGAAAAAATAAAAATGATTAAGCAAGTTTGCGCCCACGATTTAAACGTGTATGTTTCATATAATTCTTAGAAAAAGAGCCGAATAGCTGAAATCTTAAGCTTTATTAATTTTAAATACTATTAATTAATTTTTTTTGTTTTTTTTTTATGCACTTACAGCCTTTCTGGATGTCCACAAAAGGATAAGTTAACTCCAGAAAGTAAGTACTCTTCTCAAATTGATTACTTCTTATTGTAGCTAAATAGTGCATCTTCTTTTTGCAAGAGAGTGTCTTTTTCTCACAACGAGGCGAGAAAGTGTAAAGTGAATCATCGGTGATTTATTTCATTTTAAACTTTTATTCGATTAAATGATCTTATTAATTTGTCGTGTAAATAAAAAAGAATAATTTATAAATTAGGTCGAAAGTTTTAAAATATAGATTTAATAAATATGTTCGTATTTTTTCGAACATTTTTAAAATAATGCCAGTAAAAAGTCTTTAATATTTTGATTTTATATTATAAAAATTAATTGTTTAAATTTTTGCCACTTAATACTTATAACTGCATGGATTGTAAGAAAGAAAATTTTAGGATCACGCTTCTCGAGAGGCAATTAGAATATTCTGTCTGATTTAGTTTGCTTTTTCTTCAAACCATTCCCAATTAGCCTCCTCATCATCCATAAAAGATCATTGTTCTCTGCGGCTTCCTCGCCTCATTAAACGCAAGAAAAATATATCTTCGATACACGAGATCGAATTAGAAGGAGAAAATGGATATTTTCCAGCGATGAGCGCGGTGCACGCGTCGCGTATGCGTGTGTGCGTGTGCGTATGTGTATCTGTCTGTTGTATTTTTTGCGCTTTTCATTTTGCGGGGTAGAGAGCTTTATTTATTGCGTTCCAATTTATCATTCTGTTTCGTAGTTCATTATAGTAGAGTATTATCACCACACTCTCGAGAACTCGATTATATTGGTCGTGGCCTGTATGAACTCTCTGGAGAACTCGAGACACGGGCGTGGCGCGACGAGCCGGTGTATGCGCACACGCTGGACATTTCACACGGAGGACACTTGTGCGATTGAGTATAATTACGCAACGATCGGTGGGATGATCGATGTATCAGTCTCCGCAACGGCGGATCCCGAGATTAACGACAAATCAAGTCGTTGCGCAGAGAATACGGCGTGACCCATCTGCATACAACATACCGTAAATATATGAAATTGTATATAATTTTTATTTCTATTTATGGTAAGCTTATCTTATATTCCCTTCATCGAAAACGTAGAATCTTCTCTTCAAGGTGTCGATAAGATTGATTTTTTTTGCGTTCGCTCGCTCGCGTTACGACAGACAAACGTTCTCATCGACGTTGTACACTTTCTCACACAGATTGCAAGTTGTTGCGTTATAATTTTCTATCAATTAATTGATTGTCTTTACTTGTGTTTTTCTCTCTACCCGCTCGGTATAGCTTGATTGTACTGTTACACATTAACTTGCGTTTCACACGTGGTATGTGACGCCGTGTACTCTGCCTCTTATCGTTCTCTCTGACCGTTCGCGTTTCTCGTTTCGTGCTTCTCTTTCACAACGTGTACTACATACGACTTCCTCTCTTCTCTTCTCTATTGAAATTCTTCTATTTCGCTCACACGTGGGAATCGAGGGACGAAGAGTACCCTCGTCACGTTTAGAGATTCCATCTTTATCTCTTTAAATTGTCTCTTTGGAAAACGTGTGATGCGCGACAGGGATAATTATACTCAACGCATAAAAGAGACAGCTCGCGTGCGTGTGCGCCGTGTCTCTCTAATTGTGTATACGTAACGCGTCAACATACCAAGACGTGATCTGTAATCACGCCGCGTGTCTCTGGGTTCTCGCAGTTCTGGCGATGCATGAGACTATATTGAAATGCCCGACGCCTGGTTGCAACGGCCGCGGTCATGTCAGCTCTAATCGGAACACGCACAGAAGCCTGTCCGGATGTCCCATTGCCGCGGCCAATAAACAGGCCGCACGCGAGGCACGACAAAAGGCTCAAGGTAAGACGGATACAGGAACCCTCGTCGTGCGTGTCCAGGATACGCCGTACACGAGAATCCACGTCGTTCCATGCGACGAGATTAACGCTTAAATGCCGAAGACAGGATAGAGACTGTAATCTTGCGCGTAAGGCACGCATCTCGTGCTTCGCAGTTCGTTGCGCTTGTGCGTGTCTTGATTGTTTCCGCTCGTGTAATTGTTTTCCACGCGGATTTATTCGACGCGATGACATTTACTAGAAAAAAATATTATTATGCACATTAATATATATGCAATTTATATGCTTTTATTATTTTTATTTGAATAGATACCTTACAATTAGCTTTATCGTAAATTTTGATTTTCATTCGAAAGTTCGGATATAATATAAATGATTCGGATTAAAGATTAAAAGTAACGACCAATAATAAAATTCTTTGCTAAAGTTTTAAATCTTACTGTTTTATATATAAATATATAAAATAAATTTAATTAAATTAGAAATCAATTATCAAATATGTAAACGGAATATTAAAAGTTGATACTATATTTTGACCATATTCAAAAAGTTATATCTTACAAAACCTTTGTTAAGTCATTATATCCTGCTTAAAGTAAGCAATTGAAGTATTTTACAACAATCGATAGCTGCATGATTTATAGTATTAGCGGATATGTTACAATGCTCTTTTTCTCGTAGTGAAAATATAATACTATATTTAATTTATCATTACTTTATATCTTTTATAAAACTAACAATAAATACACAATTTCTCGGGATAGTGCCAGGAATACCGCCAGAGTACATTAGCACGAATCTACTACCGCCATCAATGGATACGAAGAGTTATTCGCAGTACGGTTCCGCAACGCAAGACACGAAGCCCGTACTTAGTAGCCTGAGCTACGATTATTATTCGTCGACGACGAAGAATCCTGGGATTAACGTGAAGCCTCCGAAGACGCCAGAGGATAACAGTACGCCGCGTCCCGCCAAGGTACCCAAGACGGAGAATATGACTCTCAGCAGCAGTTGTTGCAACACATTGTCCATGAGGAACCAAAACACGGGCGAGCTACTGGTCCCGAAGACGGAGGACGCCGCGTCCTGTAGAGTAAACTCACCCCCGCCACCGCCGCCACCCGCAGTACGACAGACGTACGATTCGTACATGAGTCAAGACTCGAATTCCTCATCCATGTCGTCCATGGACGCGATGGGCACGAGACCATCCATAGGAGCGACGATTCATCATCCCAGCCAGCATCCAACGCATCATGTTCTACCAATGCAGCCGGTCGCCTATCCGATGTCGATGGTAGAGGACACTAGAATGAGCCATCAAATGTCTCAAAGATCTCCTTACGAGCCAACTGCCATGATGGCCGCGGCAGCGGCCGCGGCGGCTGCTGCAACCACCACGGAAGAGCTCTATCATCATAGATCAGCCGAACATGCGAGGGCGTATATGCATCCCGGCGCGAGCAATATCGCGCGACCAGTTGTAACGTATTCCAATGATATAGCAGCTGGTAGAGGCTACGAAAACGCGGTGGTCACCGCAGCTAATCATCGACCCTACGATCCCGGTACCACCGCCACTTACGAGAGATACGATACGCAATCGTGCGCGCCTATTCCGTCTCAACAACAGCAACAGCAGCAGCAGCAGCAACAGCAGCAGCAGCAGCAGCAGCAACAGCTTCACTCGAGAGCGAATATGTATTATCTGGGTCAAACCGGTATGACACCCGAGGAGCAGGAGCGAGTTTATCATCAAGAAGCCGCGGTGGCCGCGCAACAGCATCAGATGGCGATGGCCGCCGCCACTGCGGCCGGGATGATCAAGACTGAAGATGGTAATTTGTTCGAAATCGTCTCCGCAAGCGTTCAAGATTCATCCGTAACTAAACGTTGCGTCTCCGTGGATGTTGCAGTGAAATGCGTTACGGTTGCGCAGATACAGCAGATGCAGAAACCTGGCGGGCCGCCAACTTCGCCCGGAGGATCGGTGATGGATCTCTCTACCTCCAGCGTCACGTCTACTAGTCCTCAGGTTAGTGTATACGCGCGAGAAATAAAAAATTTTATCGCAATGAATCTTTACATTCATTAATAACGATATAATTTACAGGCGCCTCCCTACGGTTCAAACAGCCTCAGTCCACAATACGGTGGAGGACAAACGGTGGGCAGTAGCCCTCAAGCTGCAGCGAGTCCCCACTTGACGGCTAGTCCTCAGGTTCCTAGTCCTCAGGGTCAGACTCTCGATCTTAGCGTCAATAGACTTCATAGGTATTTTCATCAATCTTTATATCAATATAAGAAATAACGAGAATAAAACTCTGAGATCTTAGAGAAAATATTTTAAAACATTTCTATTATAAATTTATATCGATAAAAGATTTTCAAATTATATATAAAATATTTAATATTTTTATCGTAGAGTGTAATAAAATGTTTAAAATCATCTCTCTTACATATATAAAAAATACTAGCTAACTAAAAGAGAAACATATTAATTTGTACTGCAGCGGTGCACCGAGTCCGCAATATTCCACCGTTCACGGAGAAGCCGTCGCGGTTCCAGTAGGGCCGGGTTTCCCCGCGCCACGTCCGATCGAAGAGCAGACAGAGCCCGTTGATTTCTCAACTGCGAACGAGCCGGTCAATTTCAGCGGGGGTCCGGGAATCAGGCCTGTACCCGGGTTTCCGCCGCCTGGTGTGCACGTCACGGCGTACAGTCGCGAAAGCACGCCCGACAGCGGGGGTTCCCACTACATAGACGCCTACCGAGATCCCACTGGTGAGTTATCATCGTTTATCCGCGGACAATTCGCGACCCGCGTTCCGAAGACGCTTTATGACCCGTGACTGCTTTCCCTTTGCGTTCACATTTAATAATATCCGATTTATATCGAAAAATGATGAAAATCCTCAATTTGTAAAATTCTTCTAAAATGTATTTTACGCTTGTTGTGAAATGATTAAAACCATTATGCCGATCTCTGTTTCTTTAATAACGTAATACTTTGTGAAAGCTTCTTTTTGTATAGTATTTCGACACGAGGAGCATTACGTGTTGAAATACTAGTAACAAATCCACCATCTTTCATTATCTTTTATATACAATATGATGTTGAGTTAAAATTCACTGCGAGAATTCAGCAACGAACAGTAGTATGATAACAATGTCCGGCGGAATGAGATAAAGCGAAAAAACAAACATGCGCGAAGAAGGGCGCAAAAGCGTGTCCTTAACACTATAAATTTTAACCAGCACATAGAGAAGCGTTAATGTGTCCTTACACGGGCATCGTGTAACGTCAGGCGATAGCGGTGGCGACGAAGGAGGAGGTTACGTGGATGAGGGATTCGGAAGAGAACAAAGAGCAGCCCGACGCCCCCGGGGGGTCGGCAAGGGTGGCGAGGGACGAAGATGGGGGTGAGGGACGATACGCGGTTACAACCGTCGAATAAAAATTCACCAGAACAGTACATGACTGCCATAATAGGCACCTATGGCCGAACTCTCATTTTCCTTGGTCTCTCTGTGCCTTGGTATTCCAAACCCGCGATCCATTCTACCCCTCTCATCTCTTTCTCCTTCTCTCTCCCTCTGATCGTCCCCCCGTTTTCTCCGTATCTCTCTCTCTCTCTCTCTCTCTCTCTCTCTCTCTCTCTCTCTCTCTTTCCCTCCGTCCTTCGGCCTGAATGTGCACCGTGCGCACCCCTTCCCGTCGAACCACCCCCTGTGACGGTACACGGCCATTGTTAATTATCAATATTTCGCGTACACGTAGCGGCGGCAAAAGTCCGGCGCGGCCGATATTGTGCGGACTCTGACGCTGGGGAGTAGTTATTGAAATTGAAACATTCGAGCACACACAGCGCCGTGTTCCCCGGCCTCGACGCATACACGTGCGTGTTCGCGCGACGTCGCGCGCGCGCGCACATTCGGCCTTCCGTCCGTCGGCTATTTGCACTGTGTGCTCTCTCGACAAAATGAATTCTTGCTAGTAAATAAACGTGTAGATTTTACAACAGTTAATCAAGCAGCGGGCTGCTCCTGTAACGCGCCTGTGTTAGCGCTATTTCCGTGGCTCCCGTTCGAGCCCGATTACGTGGCACGCATGTACGTATTTAGACGAAGTGTCCCAAAAATCATACGCTTTCTCTGTATCGTAAAAATTGTATTGATATTCTTGGTTGGTAATAAGTAGTATTAATCTTTTAGTTATAATAATTGATAAAAGGATTAAGAAATTATGTGTAAACTTATAAAAAAATTAAAGTGAAATAAAAAAAAAAATAAATAGAAGGAGATCACAAAATCTCTTTCTTCGATATATTTTAAGAATTGACTAATATTTTATTACAACATTATTTTAATATTTATAATGATTCAATTATCTTAATATCGAAGAAATTAAAAGTGTAATTAAAATTTTTTTATCAAAATAATTGATTTTAAATTTGTTAAAAATTATATTAAGTTATAAAATTTTATATAAAACAACGTGATATGTGTGTAAGAGCTTGATATAGACAATTCATTTTATGACAAGTAAGATATTTAGTACTTGTCATCTGTTTACTTTTAGGGAGAATTATTATTTATTACTTTATTTATGTAACTTCTTATATGCTAGGTTACGGACCAATAAGTCCTCATCCAGGATACGGGATGACCGGCGTTCAACCCGAATATCCCGGAAACACGTACACTCCCTATCCTACTGCAGGTTACAATTGCGGTGGAACTTACCCGGGTGGTCCAGTGACTTCCGGTTATCAGATTCCAGCGGGTTATACTCCGGCACCCTGCTACAGCATGCCACCGCCACAGCATACGGTTGGACCCCTCGATAAACCATCCGGCAAAGATGACAGGTAGGATATTTCTTTTACCTCCTTTGAGTGGAATAACATATGGGCAACATACCATATGTCTGAAAATGTATTTTTAAATTAATCCATCAAAATAGAGCTTTATTTGAAAATATCTTTACTCGATAAATCTTGATTAAAAATATACTGCATATTATTGACCGACACATCCTCATCGCATATTTAGCATTTCATGCCAACCCTTTGATTACAAGCTGACTGACAAGCTTATATATATTTCATATTTATTTTAATATATAAAACTTAACTTTAATGAGAAAATTGAGATCTATCATTGGACAGTCATTTTTTAAATGCTAAATATGAGATGAAAATAAAAATCACTATTTATAGCATAAAGTAGCATTATTAGAGAATACGTCCATACGTCGTACAGGCGAGCATCGCGAGTTCTCGCCTTGATACTTACTTGCCTTGCGGAAAGGATCGCACGAATCCTTCACGCGATAGATTCGTGGCCGAAACTCGAAAAGGCATGGAGGCGGCGGCGGCGGCGGCGGCTAACATCAGCGACGGAGGATGAGAGGAAAAGGGGGCAAAACTCTCGCGCATACCCACCTCCATTTTGTTAATTAAAGTAATTACTCTTCGTACCAAAAGTGCCAACCTTATTCTAATTGACGTGAAACTCGGCGCGGTATGGAGAAGGCGCGGTTGGGCGTATAAGAAGAGAATGAGGATGAGGCTCGAGTGGAAAACGCGAGCGCGCGCGCGAGGGTTGGGTGGGAAAGGGGTTGAGAGTGCGGATCCGAGGCAGGATAAGGTTAAAATGAGAGGTGGGGTATAATCAGTTGCCACCGCACTGGATTATGGGCCGAGACCCCGCGTCGTCTCCCGACGTGGGTTAGAACCCCTGGAACACTCTTCCTCGGTTACCTCGAGGCAAAGTTGCTCTCGTCCCTTTTGTAACTTTACCGCGGTCCAAAATTCGATGCGTCGCGTTCCGTGGATATCACGAATGTCACCACGGATGGACAAAAGTGCGAAAATTACGAATCTTTATTCCATCAGTAGTTAAAAAAACATTTACTATTAATAATATAGTATTATTATTTGTACCTTATCGTAAATGTGTATCATTATATACGTATAATACATATATACAATAACTGTAAAAAGGAAAAACGCTACTTTTTGTCGGATTTATCTCATTATAACGTAAAGAAATTTTTAAATAGTTTGATAAGAAAGAAAGAAATCAATCTATAAACTCTTTTTTGGTTACAATATAATAAAATATCTTGTATGTTTTAATTGTTGTCTTATAAATTGGATGATTTATTATATTAATAATTTTACTCTTGTGTAAAGATACTTATACAATTTTATTCTATTTTATGATATTGCTAGAACTTTTTATAATATCCGTTTCTTAATAGTAACAGCGAGCACATCCAATGGAATATACTCATATTTTTCCTATTACGCACAATTTGGGGGTTTATGAAATAAAAAATGTATCCAATCATTTCACGATATTAATCTTTCCGCGTCTGTCCTCCAATCGTTGGTTGCATCTTTATTGAAAGTATATAACGTGAAACACGTTACCGCCAGCTGCAACCTCGATAAAACCAATCTATATCTGAACTTCAACTTTATTAATGGTGGCTGGTGGGCAATATAACTACGGCCCTTCTCGTCTTAACTATATTACCGGTTCTCTCTTGAAAACATTTATTAGTATACTCTGATTCGGGTCGATAGCCTAAATATATGAAAACATTAAATTACACAAGCTAGATGATGAGATTGATAAAGAAATTTTCATTTTACTCGAGATAAAATCTTGTTAAAAAAAACTTGGATTTAACTGTAAAAATTTTCAAAGCTTCATTTATCAAAATAAGAGCGCCTTAATCTCTAGAAAAAGATTACTTCTAATTATAATCATTATTTATATCATATATATTTTTATATCGATTGGCGTATCACATATTACGCACCGTTTGAAATCATAAAAAAGCTAGTTATATAAATTATATTTTTTGTGGAGAATAAATATATATATATATATATATATATATATATATATATATATATTAAAAGAGATAGAAAAATATATTTACAAAAGAGATTAAATGTATAAAAATATTTCAAAGAGCAATTTATAAAATGTTCCCCTACGCGCATGTGTTATATATTGATTGTAAAATACAATAAATTTACACAATTGGATTCAACGTTCAAGACGGAGCAAACGGAGGCTGCAGAAACGCGAAAATGGATAGATATTCCGACAGCATACCGGCGAATTGCACTCAAGTCCGTATCCATCAGCTCTCAGTTGCCCGGCAATATCGCGGCCACTCGAGGGCCATCGAGGTTTCCGAGGCTTTCTCATAGCCTCGGATGGGGGCGGTTTGCCTCCGGTCTCATCTACGATGAAACGTCTCGGACTACGATGAAACCGGAAACAAAAACGAGACGCTCACCCTTCGACTCAGACCGGGAGATGTTCCTTCGATTTGCTCCTCCGCTACCTCTCTCGCCTTCTCTTTTGCCCCTTTTTATTCGCTTCTCGACATTTTTTTCATATCACATCATACACCGCTCTTCCACTTGTGCCTGAAAAGTTACGGAACGCGATATTAGTTGGCGTCAAAATTTTTAACTATGAATATTGTATACAATTCATATTTATGTTTATGTAAGAAGGCGATTTATGATTATCGCTGAAATATTCGAATGTAAAGTATATCGAATTATGTTAGATAATCTGCTCGAGCGCTTTGTAAAAGTGAAAGTTATATATTTTTAATTAAGTAGCATTAATAAAAAAAAAAGAAATAGATAATGGAGGCAGAGAGAGAGAGATATATATAATTACCGTTGGCTCTCGCGCTCGAGCAGCAACAATTAGAGAATTATCGATGATTCGATATAAACAGTACTTAGGGAATCTCGATTTGACGATTAATATTATTCGATGCAGTATGAATGTGAGGAGGTACTCGTTGAATTTCGCACCTCGTCCCACCCCTCGTGGTCGCGATGGCAAGGAGCTGATACAGTGTCCCACGTCGTCCTGTGATGGCATGGGTCATGTTTCAGGGAACTACGCTACCCACAGAAGGCAAGGCCAACATCGACGTTTACACCAAGCCTTTGACGTGAACGCTCGATTATGTATATATCGATATGGCGATGCAGCACGCACGCACGCACGTTACATACAGACACGCACACGCATCTACATATATATACGTACAGACAGTAAAAAATTTACGATACCTGAATTTTGTTAGTCTTCTTTGATTCACCACCAACGATGTCTTCATTTTAAAGCAGTTGACAGTCCTGAAACAAACAAACATACATATACATACATATATACACGTATACGCAAATATACAAACGACATCAAGTAAATTTGCGAATTACATTTACATGGATGGTACTTGCATCGATGCATATTGATGGTCCGTGGCGTAGTTGCTTCTTAAATGTATTGCGATACGAAACATACGTCTAGAAATTCTATCTTCTTCTAGTTGAACGATTGAGTTGTACACTTGTTCGATATTATGTTGCTACATATATCTATATTTAACGTACGTGTGGATATCTCCAGTGGTACTATAGCTCTATCTTGCATAAATATATACGATATATAGTCTTTATTTTTCCATTACACAATTCACCTTATCTTTCTCTTTCCTTCTCGTTTTATATTCCTACGTATCTACATCACGTTATGCGATACCAAAAGTGTGTAGATGAGCCTCGTAATTGAATGAACTTTCTTTCTTTTTCTCCTCGCTGTTTTTACCCGACCCCTACGAAAAGGGATGGCAAAATCAAATACTCGGTATTGCAAAGAAATCGGCATTGTAAAAGGATTCATCCGCTTTCGATCGCGAGACTCATTTGCTTTCGTGCGCATACGTAATGATTAATCAAACCGATTACCCGTCCGTTGAAAAGCCGCTTTCGCCAGCCTCGTGTGGGCAGCTTCGTAGCGAACTGTTGCCGATGACCATGTCATAGCAGAACCGTAACGATCAAAAGTACCACGAAGCGATGTGATATCGCTTTCGTATGACACACTTCGTGCAAAGTCAATTGGCAATTGGCGAGTTTCATTGGGGTCAGGTGTGAGTGTGCTCCCCGCTCTCCCTTTCGATGTTCTTAGAGTAAGACGAGTCCGATGCGCGATTGATCTTACGAGCGACACCTCATGAGTGATCCAACTGGAACACGGCGTTGCCATTTGCATGCTACCAACACGATCCGCCCCTCCCCCCCTTCCCCCTCCCCCCACGCCCCTCATCATCGATCACAATCCTCGCGACATTCGAGGGCATCCTTAGAGAGCGTAAGACTCGGAGTTTCGATCGTTGGCGTGAACGATCGAGATCAGTAATCGAACAAGATGCGAGTCTCAAGTCTCCCTTTCCCCGAATGTCTTCGTTCGAACTGGACGCAAGGCAAGTCGTCCGAAACTAAATCGTATTGAAATCAGTGTTAATTTGCTGCGCTGATCTCGGTGAGCCAATGTCTTTCTCTTGCCACTTCAATGATCATACATACAAATATATATATACATACATATTATAGATTATAGCGACGATTAATTATTAATAGCAATATATTAATCCGGTGATGTATCGTATCACTTGTATGATACATAGATGATTTCGATCGCTTCAGCGAACGAGATGTTCGTTACTCATCGAGATCTAATTGCCGAGACGTATTTAATCGTCTTTCAAGTTAAATAGCTTAAAAGCTTAAACCATCATCAAGTGAGTACTCATCGTGGCAACGTCGCGTAAATTGCATGCGATGTGTTGCTGAAACGATGGTTGGACGTTTCTGAGGTGTACGTTCGTGACGGCCACAAAGCCATGAGGATTAGCGCGTTGCAAAATCTTACAACAGATATAACGACGTATTATACAATATAATTATAGTAGTAATCGAATTTTTGAAACGATAACATTTTGCGAATCCTCGGAACATGCAGCGCACCGGTCTTCATGGTGTTTTTTCAACGCGTTAAAATAGAAGAGACTCTTCTTTTCTTTGCAGCCTCTCCGGCTGTCCACGAGCTGATCGCTCGCAAATCCAGGCGCATTCCCAGGAGCTCAAGTGTCCTACGCCGGGATGCGACGGTTCTGGACACGTCACAGGAAATTACTCGTCACACAGAAGTTTATCCGGCTGTCCACGAGCCAACAAGCCGAAGAGTAAGCCTCGAGACGGCCAAGATTCTGAACCTTTGAGGTCAGTTGGCACGAATATTTTTAATTAAACACTCTTTATTATACCTTTTCTTCCGGATAATTAACACAAATCAACCATGTTTTCCATTTTTTATTTATTATGGAATATCCTTATTCATACAGAATATCCTCCACCAATCGCATTGATTTTTAGAAATCATTACTAATTGAATAAATAAAAAAAAAATATGTCTATTACCAATATCTTTTCAATTATACTTTACGAAATTAATGTCTCGAGATATATTTATCTTATTTGACGAATCAAAGTTAAATTTTTTTATCCGTTTGTTTTTAATTATTGAAAATTTATTTCGGTTACCACAAGATTTTTCTTTCTTAACTATTCATGTAACATCGAAAAGCGCGTATTTATGGTATATGGCAAATATAAATTGATATGATGCGAGGGGTTGAGGTTCGGAAAGAGCGAGGGCTATCGCGAGCTCGGTATAGGATTTGGTTTCACGATGCGATTACATCTCGCAAGTTCTGCAATTTGAGGGAGGCGGTAGTAAGAGCGATCTGAATTTGCGTTTTCGTCGCGTTCGCACGTTGCACGTAGCAACTAACGCAGGTATCTTCTCGACCGCATTGCACGTACCGGGAGGCTATCGCGCTAGACCGAGAAAGGGGAAATCCCGTTCCCTTGTAACCGCATCCTAACTCCTTTCCCCCCACACTTCGCGCTAAAGCGAAGACGCTGACTAATAACTGGCGGTTTCCGCTCGTTTCACGCTCGCTCTGTGCGGATGGATTATGTGGTGTTGGTGACATTGGTGGTGTTGGCATTTTGGACTACAGATGTCCAATCCCGGGTTGCGACGGGTCCGGCCATGCCACCGGCAAATTCTTGTCGCACCGCAGGTAAGGCTCGCAGGAACGTTTCGCGTTAGCGTGAATCTTGCCATAGGATAATCACACGCTGTCTTCTTGATAATTAAACTTATCCAGTTACGATAATTAGATACTTTTGTTAATATTATTTTTTATATAAATTACTAGACTATGTATTAGAATTTTAAATGTACTAGTATCCGGTAATAAATTAAGTGATAGATAAAATTATATGCATATCTCATATGAAGGATGGTGATTGGCCCATCATTCGCATTTGTTATATAAGAATTCAATCTTGATAACACACAATTGAATTTAACAATATCTGTAACATTTATCTACATATATTTCATGTAATCATTATATATTCTCATTTCCTTATTGCAGTGCATCTGGATGCCCAATCGCAAATAGGAATAAGATGCGAGTACTGGAATCCGGCGGTACGGTTGAGCAGCACAAGGCGGCCGTGGCTGCCGCAACCGCCATGAAGTTTGAGGGTGTCAATTGCCCAACACCCGGATGCGACGGCCTCGGTCACATAAACGGATCTTTCCATAGCCATAGGTCCTTGTCGGGTTGCCCGATAGCTAGCCATGCTGTGAAGAAACCAAAACCGGAGGATAATATGAGCATGTACAGCAGAGGAATCACCGGTGAGGATCGAGTTGCCTCTGATGACGACGCCACCGGCTGTCGATACTTAACGATCGAAGAATAAAATTGTCAGAATACGCTGTGCGTGAGACCAATCGTATTACGAAAAATTTGATCGATCTTTAATCAAAGAATGTTCGTACGTCTCTCTCTTCTCGCGCGCAGCTATCAAAATTTAAAACCGCGACGATGCGCATTTTCTTATCAACGCGGGATAGAAAGAGAAAATGTTATAGAGTAGATAAGACAGTTTAAATTCGCTCTCTGTTCTTTTATATGCTCGCGCATCGCGCTCATTCGGGATTAATCGTCTCGATAGCTCTCATTTTTATTTCAAAGTTTGTGTAAAGAACATGGCATCGCCACTGTAGATTGACGTCTGGACGAGCGCGATGCTAAAACGTACGGAATTATGTACCTTTCTTTGTAAACTTGTGCATATCTAACCTTGTACTTGATCCCGTGCTATGCCGTACTCTGCTCTTCACGCAATGATGTGCTGTCATACCAATGAGGGTCCTTTTTTCCTCGTCCTTCCGTTTTTCTTGACCATCAAAAGAAATGAAAAGAATTGTCCTTTTTTTATTTTTTTCTCTTTAAACATTACTTTCCCGTTTCAACCTCTTTCTTTTTCTCAGTAATAAATGTTTCTAGTTTTCGAATAAATATCGCGATTGATTAGATATAAAAGAATGCCATAAATAACTTATGAAAAAGGATAAGAAAAGAAGGAGACAGGAAGCACTAGAATCGAATACAACGGCGTTAATTTACGTCTCTTTTTTTTCCTTCCTTTCTCGATTCGGTCCCGCGCAGGAACCTCTTCCTTCGTTATGTACAAGACATGTAAAATCAAAAACAACCTATGTCTTAATGATGAAAAATAATATATTCTGATTTATTCTGGGATTAGCTCCTTTCATGTTGAGCTTGGAGCACGGTTACTTTTGAAGGTAAGGGACTGACGTATTCGCCACTTGTTTCCTATGTGTTTTCGGTGTTACATACAGAATCCACACACCAGTATGTTTACTTTTACGAGATGACGTCCGAGTGTTGGCAACATATGTAAAAACATATATACCTCTCTGGCACAATAAATAATCATAAGCTTCTATCTCGTTCCATCCACAATAAAATATCGCGTATCAACGCCAGCACTCGGTGTCTTCTATATATTTTTTTTTTTCTTCTATCTGGTATGATGGCACCTCACGCTAATTCCCAAAACACCTCGACATTGTCCCAATCATCATCCCACGGCACTCCTGTCAGGTTCGTGCGTCTCTTACTGAGTCGGAGCACACGCTTGATCGAACGAGCCTCAAAATGTCTCTCGCTTTTCTGCCGAGATGCGTATATCACTTTGGCACGAACCGTATGCAGAAGAAACCGTACCGTCCCATTATCTCAAGACAAGCTACATTGCAATGATTTGGGCCGAGCGAAGTGAAGGGGGGAAATATGAATAGCGGATTTGGGGTAGTTTATTTCGATCTAAGATGGTAATGTTTCACAAATCGCATAGCCCAAGTCACTGCCTCAATTGATCCTTGATATAATGTAAATGCTCGCTACATCTCCACATGTATCGCGTCAAAATCCCGCAAATCTATTCGAATTCTTTCGATTCGATGCTTCTTGATCGTAATTGTTTGAAACAAAAAAAAAACAAAAAAAGAGATACGAAACGTCAAAATGCTTCTGTTTAAATACGTAGAGTTACGAGCTTTCGTCTCGAACTGGGGAACTCGAATCCTACCGGTTTCCAGTAGTTTTCTCAATGTTGAGCAAAGGTGTTACGTGTGCATCTCATTGCGACCGCGAGACAAAAGAGCGCACGAATCGCACGCTTAACCGTGGGAAAACAACTGTCTGGAAACCGGGAAATACGATTCGTTTTCGAACATAACGTGACCAGGCACCTTATCAAACTGGACCGTGTCTGTCCTGTCCTCAGGGTTGGAAGCCGGTGGTCCGGCTCACGGGGGTGCGGTAGGCACGGGTCAGGGTAACTCGAGCGGTAGCGGGACCGCCGGTGCCGGGGGCGAGGATCTCTACACACTGGAGGCTGAGATCACGGAGCTCCAGAGAGAGAACGCCCGGGTCGAATCGCAAGTCCTGCGCTTGCGCTCGGATATCACCGCCATGGAGAATCAGCTCAAACACGGTGATAAGGTCAGTCTTTGCTCAGTCGGCAGCATACCATGCGTCGACAAATAAATACATGACAAATAATTAAACGCGAAAAATAGATATTGGTTAAATATCGATTTTATATCGATTGATTGATATTCGTGAATTCAATTGTAATCATCGCGATTATGCCATCATATCTTTTTTTAAAGTTAAATTATACACACTTATTTCGCAATTATTATTTATTATTTTTTTTTTTTTTTCAGAAATCATCTTTATTTTGTCTATTATAGAAAATGACATGTTACAATAATTTATGTTTTATTAACCATATGTTGATATCGTGTATCTGAAATAATTAGCGATCAATCGATCAATTTCACGTGTTTAAGACGGACATTAAAGGAAAAGTTCATGAAAAAATTTTATTTTTAACTAAAGAATTTATTCTAAGTTTTGTAAATGCAAATATTTTTACTGCATTTCTAATCAGAAAAATTATCTCTATTATCATTATTTATCGGTCTCGTCAGTAAGTACGATCTCTGTCGAAATAACTATTCCACAGATGCTATCGCATGCATGCGCTCTGGCATTGATAAATGCATTCTTTTGCAGGAAACGTCATCGATAAGCCAACGCAACAATAATCTGACCGAATATTATCAGTCGCTGCGCGACAACATGATCACCCTGCTCGAGCAAGTACGAATACCGAACGCCCCGGGCGGGCCGCAAGAAAAGATAGGCCACGAGAACTTCGACAGTTACCTGACGAAGCTACAGACTCTGTGCACCGCCGACGGCTACTGCGCCGACGAGAGCAACCGGCCGATTTACGAGACGGTGAAGACCGCATTGCAGGACTTCACGGTTCTGCCGACACCCATCTGAGACCATCCTTAAAGATCGACGATCAAGTATTGACCATCGCTCGGAACTCGCGCGAAGAAACCGGGTTCGACGACGGTACTCTTCGTGACGCGGGTATCGCAGTCATTCCTTCCTCTCGTTCACACCGGATGCGAATGAACGATGCCCAACAGCCCCCTCCCCCCCTCTCTTCTAACGCGAAGAAAAAAACTGCGTCGATCGTGACCGAGCTCCTACGGATCGGCCTACGACTTGGGAGAAACCCGGACTTGATGATCGCGCGATATTCTTCGATTCTTATCCGGATGCTGGCGAAGAATCCGCCAGCGTGCGTCATGCATACATAGTCCGCGTGAATTTCGGACTGCAACGTCACGCGACGCCAACCGGTCGATCGTTCCCGCGATTACGTGCGACGTAGATGAAAGTCGTCGTGGCCGGTCGAGCACACCGATCGGCGCACATCGTATAGGGCTGTTAATAAACGCTACGATAACGGCATCTAAACCGGATAATACGGCTCCGCGAGCATTCATCCGAGCTAAGCTTAAACGGACTACTATATTACGGGGGCGACGTTGCTCATATAAGAAAGCGCGATATCTTTTGTACATAATGAATCTGCGTCAAGTATCAGACGGCGGCCGCTACCGCCGCGCATATGTACATACACACGACGGGAAAAATGCATTTATATATTATTCGACAGGTTGATGGTTATACTGCTCTAAGTCATGTAAAAAATAATGATTAATTTAGCTGTATATCGGACTCTTGCCGCACACTTATCGCTGTGTAACTGTGTTATTATCGTCTAAGCGATCAGCGCGCGATTTACGGGGACCGGCACGATCCACCAATGACGCTTTTGCTGAACCCTGAAAATTACTTATAAATCAATTTATCGGCTAACTATTTACCAGCTAGTCACTATTATTATTATTATTATTATCATTATTACTACTACTATTATTACTACTACTGTAACTGTTACAACCAGCCGGATCGTTTTTAGCGACTAATCCAATCGTCATTATCGCTACCACTACTCTTACTACTGTTAATAAAGTATAGTCACGAGTGTATACCAAACGTATTTATATAATATTAACGAGTCTACGAGAGAAATGTGCGACGCGTTGTCCATATAGACTGTACATAGTCACAGAGATATACAATTACTATAAGGACAAGAATCGCTGGCGATAATGAGCTGCGATTTCAGAGGGACGACGGGAAAAATAGAGAGAAGGAGATGTTTGCGAGGTCATGCGTGATTTCTTCATTTCTTCAACAGTTGTCAATCCTATACTGTCGAATTTTATGATTGTCCGTGTTGGTGGACGATCGAGCCAAGGAGGCGAAGAAGGATCGAGCGTTGCGTTTCTTCGGTATACAGTACGATCAATTCGATCGGAGGGATATATTCGTTCGTACGTGCAATAATTTCCGGATGCGTCGCATTCCCTTCTGTACATTCGCGATTACTTATTTACGTCGTGTACACTTGTATCGGCGCAGTTGTTATTGTTTCGTTGATCTATTTTTGTTCCTATTTATTAGATGTTTTTGTTTTGCTACTGAAACGAGAAATGCGGGGAAATTACGAGAATTTGTAAATATATCGAAAATTCTTCGTTTTGAGTTATACGAATCGCCGCTTCTCGTCGATACTGCATTAAAATAATTTTATATTATTATTATTATTGTTATTATTATGATAAGCCAGAAATATCTTCGTTTTGTCGCTGGTTGACTTTTTACACCTAGGTGTAAATCGATCGACATAAATGCAGAGAAATTTTAATATCATTAACAGTACGATGCATAAAAACCAAGAATATGATTATGGGGATTTATTGAAAGAAATATAAATATAAAGAACTATCTGTTAATAGTGTTTGCAAATTATTAAATACTTTATCATATGTATTTATTAATAATCAATATCAGTTGTGCTACGGATAAAAAATGCTCTCTATCAATATATCGTAACATATCTTAGATACTTTTAATATTTATTTCTTACATTTTTATTTTCTCTCACTAAACTGATCATCATAAAATAGCAGACATGTCGATCGGATAATCAATGATTGCTGGCATAAAACTATATTACGTTAAAGTTATGTTATGTTCGCTACAACTATAGATGATGTATGTAAAAAAGGGAAGCAGTTATGAGAGGATTAATTGTTTGTCTGAGAGACTGATGAGATGGGCGAAGCGTGCAGAAGGAGTAAATATACTTTAACCAAACCACCGTGTAGTGAGAGTAATAACAAATTAAAGATAGCGATAGTCGATCGACAATTACGAATAATCTTGACGTTACAATTATTCTTGTCATTATATATCATTGTGGTTATAATTACCATCGTCATTACTATCGTCAAGCAATTCTCTTTATTTCGAGTTAGCATAATTGGCAAATAGGAAGGAGGGGAAGAGAATGAGAAAAAAAGAAAAACCCAGATAATTAACAATCGACAGTCACTACATTTCGATTTACCTCCTGTTTCATTGTAATATGAGTAATATATACTATATTCATCAATATTCATCATTGAGATCGTCATTATCATCTAGTCGTGATCATTATTAATGCTATTATTATTATTTCTGTTACTATATTAGCTATTTTGCTATCAACTTATTGTACTGCTCCTATTACGTTTCTGTCACTATTTCAATTATAATTGTTGCCGTTAATGAAAATCTACAGGTATATAAGTTCAATAACATGCTTTAAGTAAGTATAAATGTTACTCCGATTGAATAAAGGGTATTTATCGATGAATATTGATCATTTCTCCCATACCTTGCATATAAACGAGAAATATGCTCCTAGTACTCATCGTTAATACTTATTTGATAAAATAGAGAAACTGCTATGCGATATACAAATGAAAGTTAATTTAATAAAAGTGCAATGGCTTTATCGACAGACTTTATAAATATAATACACATACTTTGAATTTTCATTATTAAAGTATGTAAAATAATAAATAACGAGTGGTTTTCCCTGTACGATTTGAGGCTTAGCAGAAAACAATGAAAAAGGAGGATGTGTAAAATATAAAAGGTTCACGTAGAAAAATCTCATATTCTTTATTTGTATTTTTTGTTATAAAAAAATCTTATTTTATAATAAAAGCATCGCCATTATATTCGACAGTGTTGCTTCACATTATCAATATGTATATATGTATAATATTATATCACAATAAAAATGGACGTGCGAATGGCTTTCGCATGAGTGTACCGTGCGCGCGTGTGCGTAAGTTAAAGAAACAGATACTGAGACGATATGGCAGAAGAACATTCTTCAGTAAATTATACGCAGTTGAGCTCTCAACGCGCTAAATGCTCTATTATTATGACTCCTCTTTGGATCATTGTAAGATGCGATTGTCTTTGAATACTCGTCGCATTTATAACAGACATTCTCGAGAGTGTAAAAATTCATCGGAGCTTTTCCATTCATCTTATATAAAAATAGATTCGACAATTAAGCTATTTGTTCTAAAAATGACATGAATTAAATTCGAATATAACAAACTTTAACATTGTAGGCGGTAAATTGATGCGGTTTATATGTATTTTAGCGGCATTTCTTCAATTTTATTTATATTACTTTCCAATAACAATCATGACAAATTAAACGTGTATATAATAGAAATTGCATAGTTGCTCCGTCAATTGATTTTAAGAATCCGTCATTTCTGTAGATTAGCACGGTATCAATTAAGTTGCGATTCGAATCATTAAATTGAATGAACAGCGGACCGCGAGCTGAACGTAATGTTCGAGTGTCAAAAATTGTTACCTTATTATCGCCGTTACAAGACAGCCAAGCAAGCACGTTGATAGAAACCACGCGGACGTTATGATATAATGTATCGAGGAATATTCTCGTCGAGACTGTCATCGAATTATATTGAAAATGAAAAAGTAAGGTATATATACATATCTCTATCTTTGCAATTGTGCATTGGGTGCCCAGTACGTTATCGTGTACCATATCACCTGTTTTCGCTTTCTCACACGCGTATTACTTACTTACTGAGAGATCAACAAGTGAAAAAGTGATGGTTGGATTTGATGATGATCGCAATTCTTTAGACCGCATCGAGTTAACTCGGATATCGTCATGATCAATGAAATTTGTTTAATGATCCCCAGTTTCTTTATAAATCATAACAGGAGAGCTATAACGTAGTTGTAAAGGAAGAATTAATCGTCCTGAATGACGTTGGTACCAGCAACGTTCCACAGTGTTGTCCAATAGTTAATTATCTAAGGAATCGACATTTGTGAGATGTCAAAATAGATATCCTCATTCGAT
Organism: Polyergus mexicanus; assembly: GCF_030449975.1. Classification (NCBI taxonomy): domain Eukaryota; kingdom Metazoa; phylum Arthropoda; class Insecta; order Hymenoptera; family Formicidae; genus Polyergus; species Polyergus mexicanus. The sequence continues at coordinate 3,651,727 of NW_027223346.1, forward strand.
TCTTGTTTGTGGAAATGTCGAACGATTTTTGGATGGCTCGAATCCTCCTTCTTCTCTGGCAAGATCGTATTCTGCACAGCTACGTATATGCTTTACAGTTACGCATTTCGCAACGACGAAAGCAAACAACGAAATTATCGTACGATTTCATATTGTTTGCAATCTGCAACTCTTGACCGTTCTTCGTAATTGACGTCGGTTCTCACGTCGTAAACCGTATTTATTGGTCTCTCTATTCCTAGCGTTACGATCTCACCTGGAACCAAGAAAGATCGATTCGAAAAGCCTGACTTTTTTTAATAATTTACAGAAGAAAAAACGTGCCATAAGAGTATTTGATAAATAATATTATTTCTCGACATAATTAATAAAATCGAGTATAATCTAAATAAAAATAATAGCCATAAAATAAAAATTAATGCATCGATATCTTAAAAGAACGAGAAACAATTATTCATGTCCCAAGATGTTGATGCAGCATTCAGGAATTTACGAGTGATTTTACCTCGCGTACGGCGGTGGTGGCGTTAGCGTAGAAGAAACGATACTGATGGTCGTCGGGATAATTTGTCCTGAGGATAACGGCGGCGTGCTACCATTGCTCAATCTGATTAATTGACTAGGATTTAGCTTGATGGCATCATCGTAGCTCGGTGGTGCATCCGTGACCGCTTCGTAATCGGGCGGCTTCTGTCTCGACAAGACCGAAGGTTCCTCGATGGAAATCACGTGGATTGGATCATCGATCTTTAAGAGAGAGAGAGAGAGAGAGAGATGATCGATTGAATTGATTTTGAAATATTAATGGTATGTGCTATATCCTCCGTAGATTTTCATGAAAGTGTATTAGTCAACTTCAAGAATTTTTTGAAATTATTTAACTTTGATCGCTTGCTAGTTAATTTAAGAGATTACGTTTCGCTAACTGGTTTCAAAAATTTTTGAGAGATTGCTAACTCTTTAAGGATTAATGATCCCGTCCTTTAATTAGGATCTTTTGATGTTTTATGACTTATATTTTGCGACTTAATTTTGGAAATTTTATAAAGTTTCATAATTAAAATGCAAAAGTTTCTGCAAGTCTGCCATTGTATTTTTAGAATTTGTGATGCATCAGGAAGATTCAGGAAATGAATACTTAACTTCGAGACTTCTCACGCAATTACGTAAGTTAACGATCTTCTACAGAATTCTACAGTCTTATAACTTTAAGTTTAAATCACGTCGCGATTCAAAACATGTATTTATAAAAAAAAGAACCGCACAATTAATCATTGTGGAAATATATCGTCGCCGGAGAGTCTATTTAAAGTATCCGGATCGACGTGCCGACCCCGCACAGTTCCCGCGATATTCTACGTGCCACGTTATAAGGATGTTCACCCGGAAGTGCACATCGCGCTATATTCGTCGTAGGTCGTCTATAGATATCTATCTACGTATTCCCAACTCTCTCGCTATTCTTCGAAAACATTATGACTGGCTTGAATGTAAGTCGCGAAAGGGCGCGTGCGAGATACATATAGGGTGACGCATGAACGCGCGCGGTGGACAAAAATAAACGTGGCTATTTGCGGGGATAAAGAAAGCTTCGTTGGAAAATTGCATAATGAGTGGGAACGCGAGGTGAACGACTGTAACTTCGAGAGGTCTCGGCTGCACGAAAGTCTTTCCTGGTAAAGCGTGCTCTCCTCAATTATCGCTGACCTCGAAGATTCGGGGAATCGACACCAATCGCACTCTATATAGTAATCAAATAACGTGAAAGTAACGTTCTTCGTTGGTACCAAATATCGCTTCGTATATCGTTTACAACACGATAATTGGATCGCGAGAATAATACGATACCAAATATGATTGAGTATTATTTACACAATATTTGTCAGATGATAATTAATTGATCTGCAATTAAATTATATTAAATAATAATAAATATCTTGAATGGACAACTGTTGAATTCGTGTGAAAAATTCCTCAGATACACGTGACCATTAAAATGATTTAGAAATACGCTGAAACTACCTTATCATATCTCTCATAGATAACGTTTCAAATCTTTATTGCTCGAGTTTATTCGAAAAATTTCCCAAATATCATATGCATCGACTTCATTCTCCAGAAGTGGCCTCACAATATATCTTAAAGATTATCGTACTTCAACAAGAAAATTAATTAATTAATTAACTTAATTGGATGTCTAAGAACAACGGTTGCGTTTGTTAATTTGAGAAGTCCTACTTTCGTAAAAATAGATAATATTGCATGATAACACAGTGTGTAGTGAATATAATAGTAAGATATAATACACGATGTCTTTGCTTAACACACATACCATACTTAACAAAATGTGCCAGCGAGAAATAAACGTGTATGGAATTATAGATATATAATAGATATAATAGAAATAAATGTGTATGGAATTTAATTATCTATAATTAATAATATGAAGCCGACAAGTAACACTTTTCTAGGTTCAAAAGCTTGTTATCTTGCCTCAAATCAAACTTATCTTACGCTGCCGATTTAAAAACTGTTATTTTTTTAAGACGATTAAGACTTATTTTAAGACTTATCCAAGGATAAGTGATGATGAAAATAGCTTGGTATATGCTTCCGGTTAAATATCCTTACAACAGTAATCAGCATTACAGACTGCCACGCCCTTCTTCACACGACCTAACGGATCTTTTATTTTGCATAAATTTAAGTATCTCGAAACTAAATGTTCTTCGTACAAAGATTCTTTGATCAATTTAGAGTCGAGTTCTTCTTGACAAAAATACCGGCGTCAATAATTTTCAAATTGTAAAAAAAATAGTTTCGCTAAATTAAACTTCGAGCGCGCAATCAAATGGATAATAAAAAAACTGCGTTTTTTATTTCTTCAAGTGGAATTTACTTTGACGGAATTTTAGCTTAAGATTTTCTGTTACAATATATAATGTAAAAAATTGAAAAATATTAAACAAAATAACCTTCGATTTTTTTCTAAGGAAAAATCGACCTCAGATTATAAGGATCTTATTGAAGCAACATCCAGTAATTTAAGGACGTTCTATATAATGTAACGAAACATGAAGCATGGACAGATAGACATTTGAAAATGAACAAATCGTTTATTTTACGCGGGGAACATTTGCCGATAATTTCTACGAAGAAAAATACTTTCTGGATTTAAAATAGCATACGGGCTAGAAAGGTAAGCAGGTGGAAAGAGAGAAACCGAGGCATAAGGCGCGCATAAAGCAGACAAGAAGGTTGAAAATATTTACAATAATATCTTCCTTAAACCCGTTATGTGATCATTAATTAATATCTGTCAGTATTGTGAACGTTAAATATTAACGACTGTGTGTAAAATTTGCGCGCCAATGGACTGACAGTAGAAAACTTCCATACTCGTAACATGTTAAAATTATTTTTAATCATACGATAGTAATGCCGATCGTATGGTGAGATATTATAGGTTGATTGCGTAATAGTATGAATCATCTAGATGCCGACACAGTATATTTATTATTCTGACAATAATACTAATTCACAAAGAGAAGAATATGTTTTCGTTTCGAGGAAAGGAAAAGCAATCTGTGGAGGCATTTGTAACATTTCCGTCACTCGAAACCGAAAGGAAGAAATTATAGTAGTATGATGCAATCATGACTTCGCACCATTTTATAGATGACGTGACAGTCTTGTAATGAGGAGATTTCTGTCTCCTTGAAATTTTTATGATACCCGCAAACATTAGGCGCATTTTGCCAGCGAAGAAACGCACGACGAACGCAGGGTGTGTTTATCATACGTTGACGATTTATGAACGTGCCACGATACATATTATCTGATACATATGAAAATATACTCTCTTTATCATTCTTCTCGCGGGTTTTATTTGAAGAGAAAAAGTATAAGCTATATATATATATATACGTGCACACATCGCGGACGAGGTATATTATTAAGCTTCTCCTTATTCTGCCCACCGTCGCTAGTAATAGCGACTTATACTGCTAGGCTAGGCTATATCTATAGATAATACGCGTTCTTTTGTAGTCTATAATAGGGAGTTGACCCGGATCGATCTAAAAACGTTTTAGACCGATCCCCGGGGGCCTTCAACCGCGCCGACGACCTGCATCTTTTCCAATCGCTAAAGAGACTTTATAAAATCAATATTTGTTGTCACTTCTCTAATTAGCAATTTTTAAACATCTAAAAAATAATAAAATATAAATATATGGAATGTATTGGTAAGTTGATAAAAGAAAATATTATTTAAATTTACAGAGAATATATGTTAATAATATAAGGGAGGGATAATTGTCTTATTAATAAATAAGAGTAGAAATAAATTTTGTTCGTATGAAAAAAATTTATACGTTCTTTAAATCTTTTCCAAGGATTTTCTGAAGACAAACTTTTATTTTTATATATATTTTAATCTTCTTTTCTACAAATCAAATGTTATAATGATAAAAATAAAAAATATTAATATATACTAATAAAATTAATTATATATTTTTACTATCATAATTAAACAATAATAATAGTGATATAATTAGTTTAAAGATTGTATCTAGATTTTACTTGACGTGCTTCGTGGATACAGTTTAGCTTGAAAGAAAATTTAAATATCCGAAATGGAACTCGCAATTACGTTTCGTAATTCTTATAAGCTAAACGATTAAAGCAGTGAATTAGAAAATAATGCGAGAGCACTTCTTCTATTTATTATCAGAATTATTTTGACAATCGAAGAATATAAAAAATTAATAATAATCACTTAAACACATGCATATATGTAAAACTTCACGTAGGAAAGATGACTAATGACGGTAGGCTTGTAGAAAGAAAGATTAATAGTCTGAAAACCGGCAAAAAAAAAGAACATGACACGTTTGCGGTGGCTTTATGAATGTTTGTGAGTCACAGCTACAATTCTTTACTGGCGTAAGTTTCCTTCAAATTCCGATTCAAGTCAAGCGCGAATTTTGTTCGCGCGGACGAATGAATTCGCTATCTCTCCATAGATAGCGAAATACGAAAGTTACCTGTGCCGTGATCGGATGATTCGTATGTTGCGTGTGCGTGCTCGTCCTAGTTGGCGGTGCGTGCAGCCAACAACACATCGCGGCGCATATGAGGAGAGCCCCGGCAACTATGCAGGCGACACCGACGTAACGCACCGGCTCGACATAGTTCTCCGCTAAACCCAACCAATTTATCAGAGCCCCGACGCATAGAAGAACCATACCGTATCGGTACGGACGCTGCGATCTCCGAGATTCCTCCAAAGACATAGCTGAAAAATATGGAAATTGTTAAATACAGAAAATATTCCTCTGCACACAACATTTCGCAGAAGTTTCTCGCAAAAAAGAATAAATGTTTTAACATCGAAAAAAATTATATTTATGCAGTATCAAAAAAAATCTCGATTGATTAAGCGTTGTTAAAAATAGTCCACAATAAACAAGGGAACGCCGCAATCCATCACTTGATTCGAATGTAGTGACATTTATGAATATAAATTGGATGGTATCATTTAATATTGAATGATGTTAGTACAGCTGTCAAATGTATGCTGGTGGCGGCCTATAAATTTAATAGCGCATAGGTGATATTTAATCGAAGATACGTTCCGATTGTTACGTTATGTAGAATAACAATCAAAAAATTATAAATAAAACATATAATTCTTACATGGCTATTAAAATATAATTATCCGAGAAATTAAGAAATTTTAAATTTTAATGGTAGAGCAAAGTAGAAATGGTCGACGTTATTCAGTCCGATTTCACGATATTTAATATACAAATCTCTTCTAATACTTTTCATTCGATGATTTATATAAAGTTCAAGATTTGTTATCGTTTCTAGTCCAGAGTATCAAGCTCTCGAATCTGTTCGAACCGATATATCTTTGAAGCCTGAAATGTCCGTTAGAAATGAAAGGGGGAGATTATCGAAGATTCGTATGATTGATAGCTCAACGGCGATTAATGTATTTCGCGAAATAACGGCAAATAATTTCTATACGAAAGACATACGCGAGTTTCTCGTTTGAAAGATGGGTCAACCGTGTCACGTTGAGTTTCATCGACGCAAATTGCAATTTTATTAAGCAGCGTTTGCGCTCACAATATTGACGAAAGCAGAAAATGTTTATTGCAACCATCTTGATAAAAGACACGCCACTTTTCAAAGTAGGCTACTCGTATAAAACTCCGTTAGTCATTCGTCTTTGTGGATACCAGAAAGGGTGACAAATATAACGTCAAGAATTAGGTGAGCGATAAATAATGTCTCTCTAAAATTACTATGCAGATATATTCCGATACATTTTCGTCTTGTGGATATTTACTGTTTTATTCCGACACTATTCCATTATGTGTAATGTATACATAAAGCTATTGAAAATTAAAAGCGTTAAATATAGAAGACGATAGGACACATATACACGAACTTTAAAATTTAGTAAACTTATTTTACTTGGTGTAATAAAAAATTAAATTCTCTGTTTGACAGTTAAATATAAATGATAATGTATGAGAATTTTATTTAAAAACGAGAATACTGGTCTCACGATATTCAGCGATTCCTGAATTGTAGTAAAATTATTTTACTGTTGAAAAATTGCTGTCACGTATCGACACTCGCGCATAATGTCACGAAAACGTATCCAAGTGAATAAATGACAATTGTCGAGATATAATTCTATTTGAATTCTCACCGCCGAATTAATAAGTTATTCAGGAACTCAATTCATCAGCTGTGCTTATCATTCTTACATAATTCATCGGCCAAGAGGCTATAAATATTCTTCGATTATCTACAAAGTAGGCTACATGCAAACGATTATAACGCAGATAAGCTGTGTCGGCATTAGTACGGAACGATCGATATTTGTCATATTTATATGTTATTTTAGCAACAAATATTGTTCGATTATTAAATGCAATATTTCATTCATAAAAATAACGTACGCTAAAAAATAATTTCATTACCGCATTACCGCATTAGATATCGCATCTATATAATTATTGCGGGCTAATTTTATTTTAATGCACTCGCACCTACATTAACGTCCAAAACATTAATATTCATGTCGTTAAAATTGCACTTAATAAATACGGATAATGCAATAACGCAATTTTAAAGCTGCCTTATTACATGCAAATTAATTCAATTTTTATCTCTGTCAATCGAAAGGTTACTTAATAACGCGATTCAAAATATTGCTCCTTTTAAAAAATGTTGGTTTTTTTTTTTTGCCATACGTCAAAAGCTTCCAGCTTAAAAAATTACGCGAACAATTTAATTTTAATTAATATAACATACTGTAATTAGTTTACCGATGGACTCGTCCATGGTGTCGGTTATGAGAAATAATATGCCAATAACACAGCCGTTGTCTTTCGAGTAGCAAATTTTTTTGGCGACTAACATACCGCGCTACAGATCGCCGTATATAAAGCGATGTGAACATAATAGAGAGAGAGAAAGAGAGAGAGAGAGAGAGATGGTTCAATTCCGAGCCGAGACGTATGATTATACGATCTGTTTTCGAGCATGTCATTGAAATCGTAAAGATAAAGTCCTATTTTCGAAACGTTATCATTCCCGATCAGTAGCGAGCTCGTCTTTAAACACGTGAGAAGACGCCGTAAAATTGTCTCATCGCGGTGAGGCGCGTTTAAATGCATTATGTGCGCAACGAAGATACAAGCGTCACTGTCAGACTCAGACTCCGTGTGCGTGCACAAACCGACGCAATGACGCGGTCGCGAAATTAATTCCAATTTACATATATACTCGAAGCGACAACCAAGGACGTGACTTGTACTACGAAGCTACGAATCTTCTCAAATGCCTAGACTATGCTCAATGAAGTGCAGGATATTGCTTAAACGCAGCTTGTCCCGATGTAGATATGCCATATCTTGTTTCTGCTAAGAACAGATTGCGCTAGCACAGGTAATGTTGCACTATGCTAAAGAAAAGATTTCAGATTCATCCAAAATATCAAGAAACTTGATCAAAAATTTCAACAAAAACTATGAATTATAGCAAAGAAAAAGAAGTAATATAATAAATCTTAGTTAAGGAAAATTTTTTGCATTATCCAAAGAATCTTGTAAATGTAACGACTATATAATCAGGCAACTTTCATCCTTGCGGCGTTAACTTTGTTGCTGATGCAAAAAATATTGCATACATATCATGAACGCTATCGGCAATTTTTTGCTTCTTGCAAGTACATCGATTTTTAACCGTATAATGTACGTACAGTTGTAATGAGAATATGCAGAATATTCCAAGGCTAATGGAATATGTTTTAATGATGCATACTAAATAATAAAACTAAGAATATCGTTGCATTATATAATAAATGTAATGAAAAAAAAAATTTTAAAGATGAAAGCGCTTTTAAAAAATTACCATACAAGCACAAGTAAATATAATTAAATGTTCTTCAGATATTTTTTTATTTGAGACTTATAATTGCTATGATATTTAATGTAGAAAGCTTAAAAGATTAAGTTAATGGAAGACTGATTCTAAAAATTGTTTAAAAAGTTTCATTAAGGTATATTCGTAGTTTGTTGATGCGGTCAAAGTTCCCCGACAATGCGCGATTTTGATACTTTATTTCCTTAGTTTTTTTCTTGGCAGTCATAGATAATGATAGGACAGCAAATAATATTATTGCAATTACCGGCAAGTGGCTGGTTGCATTGGAGTAGCGCTTCGCGCACAATTATTGTCTCAAATATATAATGATCAAATATTATCACACAATATATCGATAAATACGTGCGCATAAAAATGCACAAATTTCGTACAAATTTCAAAAAGATCAAAATATCATAAAGTATTAGAATAAAATTTCATAACATTGTTTGTTTTATTCTTGTATGTCGTACTCATGCAGAAACCCGTTTAGACTTGATTTTTATTTACACGTCGACATCTTATAGTAATATTTGATTTTACGTCAAATCTGAAATATACAGGATGTCCCCAATTTAAATGGCAAAAGGCTTCAGGAGCGTGTAGAGGACCGAAAAGCTAAGACGGAAAGTCCTTTAGAGGTTTGCTCGTTTTTGCTCCATTTTGGAGAAAATCACAAAAAAAAAAAACAAGTTTTCGTTTTTTTACTTATTTATTTACATTTTATTTATGTTATCATCTATTTAATGCAGATATCGTTCAAAATGTTGCCCTCTTGCAACAATGCAAGCATTACATCTAGAACTGACCTCATTAATTGCAGCTAGACATTGTTCTAGTGATATTTGGCGCACTGCATCTATGATTCGGTCTCTTAATTGCTCTCTTGAATCGATTGGCATCGTAAAGGATAACATCAAGTGTTTACATATGTAAGGAACCTTGAAGCAGAAAGTTTATTCGGTGCCTATCGACTCAAGAGAGCGACTGACAATGAGAGATCGAATTTTTGCGATTTTCTCTAAAATGAAGCAAAAACGAACAAAACCTCTGAAGGACTTCTTGTCTTAGTTTTTCGCTCCCCTACACGCTCTTGAAGTTTTGCCATTTAAATTGGGAACACCCTGTAAATATGAAACTCAGTGGAAAGAGAGAAGGAGAAATGATAGTATTTAATTAAGTATATTAAACAGATGAGAAAAGATATGTACACCGAGAAAAACATGTTCAAAATGCTGTATATGATTCTAAAATTAAATTTAAATATAGATTTAAATACATCTTAAAAAATATGTACTTTATAATATATGTATATCTGATATACAATGAAAGGGTTAAACATAAACAATTCTTTCTTTCTCTACTGCTTGTTTCTTATATCTTCTTGAATATCTCTATTCTTAAACTTATCACACAGATGAAAAAAATACTTTGTCATAAGATTACATCTCACGTTCGTTTACATCACGAGGCATACAATATGACATTCAGAGTAACGTTAATAGATATGACGAATATTAAAGACGTATGATAATGTGCGCATACCAAATTATTTATAGCGTGCGATCAAATGATTTATAGCATATGGAAATATATCACCGATAATAAAGGAAAAACTTTTTTTTACATTCTACAATGCTAATCAAAAATTTGTTACTTGCTAATCGAAAATATGATTAAATCCAAAATAAATACAGTAAAACAAACACAAGTTGAAGATTAATATATACAATATATACATAGTATTATATATTAATAAAATTATATTATTAATCATCAGTAAACAAGTAAATAATATTTGCGTTATTAACGTCGATCGATTTAAATTACAATAATCATCGCTGTTTTGCCAACGTAAAGTACTGTATTTAAAAATAAATATATTTAATAAAATAATTAATATAAAATAAAAATATTCACTGATATATTTTTCATTTTTTCGCCATATGCAAGAAGTCGATGTAGCCGGTAGGTAACGTACTTCCCGGTGATAAATCGATCCTTTCTATGCTTTCGTGCACTTTACATTTTATCGAACGGTTTCCCAAACCGCGTGCGTGACGCCCGGATCTCTTCTATATTTACACGTGCGTTTTGCATGTCGGTCCCCCATAAGCCGACTAGAAAATCAACAGCGGCGCGACTCTTGCATCAACGGTTTGCCTACAGCATGGCAATGCGATTGTTACATGATTACCTGTCGCTTACATGGTTTGACCTTAACCCGGTTTCGCACTTTGCACACTTCGAATACGGTAGCAGTAGATAAGTAAATGGTAAATCGACTTTACGCTTACGAAGCTGTCGCATAAGAGCAGCTAAAATATCTGTAAGAATAAATTTATTTTTACTGCTGTCGTCGCCTATATTTGCATAATTTCCGATATGATCGATCCGAAGTGCGATTTACGTCGTTTCTGTTCCCATTTTTCTACTCTTTGTTATTATTCGTGTAATAAAGAGAAAAAAATTATGTTTACCATTTTTCTTATATAACATATGATGAATATTCACTATATTTTTTTCTATTATTTCTTACATATTTTATATATATATCTAGTTATTATAATGTTTATAGCGAATCTATTAAAATAATTCGAATTCGATTAAATAAATATTTGAATTTTACAGACATATCTCTTTTTGCACAAATAAAAGTTAAAAAACATATATTTCGTTCAAAGCAATTGAAAAATTTACAAACACGTTTTTTGATGATGCTGAAATTATCATTTGGAGTTCTTATCGCGTTCCTACGCGTGTTTAACATTACGCGAAAGCTGCTCGTGACTGCAAAAACTCAACCAAGAAGAGATGCAGACATTCATAATAGTCCGCGTCACTGATATAGCATAAGTTATCGCGCCTTCATAGACTCAACATAAATACTTGTGTCATAATTGCAAATCTTTTCAATTATTTTCCTGCTAAATTATTCATATTTCAAACGAGATCGTAAACTATACCGCGGAGATAAAAAAGATAAAGATAATGAGGAAAACAACATTTGAAGATATTCACTTTTAAGAATCTATTTAGTTGAAACACAAATCTTGTTTGCACTTCTATTCTATGCGACATGGATTATTATCGAATCATGCGCACGAAAATCATATTTTTTAATTTACACGAATAGGATTATCAAGAGTATTAAACGAGCACATTATTCAAATGACTGCAATATTGCAAAAGAAATTTATAAATATATAAAAATGATGATTAAAGTATCGTAATTTATTAATAATGTTATTTAAAGATAAATTTAGTATTTAATCTTTCCAATTGATAGAAAACAAATACGTCTGTAATGCGCAGATACATTTATGCGCTTAAAAAGTACATATGTTTACAATTCACAAGCTATTACACTTGTAAAGCATAAATAAGATACGATAAGAAGAAAAATATCTTCTTCACGAACGAATCCATATTCTATGCATACAAAGATACATTTGTTACGCGTTTATGTTGCAATAATATCTGTCTAACAATGTTTTATAATGAATTGAGGATATCAAATATGTATTAACAAACATCTCCGCGTGATTGCTCAATTAGTAAGTTGAAGAACTCGTTTATAAGTCGGTCTCAATATTGTACATTACGGTACATTATACTATATATTTCATGCATTTAATAAACATGTCAAAATTTTTATTATAATAATATTTAGTATAATAATATTAATTTATATCTAGTATAAATAAATAAATTAAAATAAATGATTACTTTCTACAATGTAAATTTAAAAAGCTTTCCACAATATGTATATTGCATTATTCAAAAAAATATGATATATTTTAATTTTATTGTTATCCTTCATTTAAAGATTATAAAACTTATGTACAATCTATTATATTTTGTTCTGACAGGTCTTGTGATACGGTATATCATTTTTTTAATGCGCAGATGTAAAGATAGCATAATTTAAGAAAAAAAGTAAAAAAAAAAGAAAAAAAAATGAATGATATTAAGAGTGGAAATGGACTAGTTCTCTATAATTGCACTATAATATATTCTCTCAACGATACTTTTTATTACAATAACAATTTCGCTTTCTTTTTTATTTTTATTTTCGCCTAACTTTCTTAAGATCGTGTTATTAAATTTCTAATAAACTATTCGTACATGACATTATATATCTAGTAAAAGATATAAGCTTACAATATATTATAATTATTTATTTTTATAATTATCACCAAAGGAAATATATATTTTGCAACTGGATTGACCAAATATAAATAATGTGTATTGACATCGAGACAACTATCACATTCCAGTGTTTATCGTCGTCAAGTTCGCTGAAATCGAGAAAGTATTTTCTCTTACCTGATTTAATCTCCTTGGTAATATCGAGCTGCTCGATGCCGAAACTGTTGGCACGCACTAATCAGATTCACTGAGTCCTTGATTATTCTAGACCGGTTTATCGTTGCTCTTCTGTGCATCGAAGGGGCCCTATCGCTGCCCTGTTGACGCACCAAGAGAACGCAACTCCCACGAAGAGGACTCGGCGCAGACTGACGCAGCGACCGTTCTCGCCGTCTGTGGTCTGTCTAACTCACGTTGCCTGTTAACCATGGGAGGTAAACGCAGGCGCAGACGCAGGTATACGACAGGTATACTTTTTCTCCTATGAAGATGGGTCCGCAAATGAACCTTCCTCCGAGCTAGAGGCCCCTAAAGTTTGGGGAAAAAATTAAAAATTGGCTGTATGTCGGAAAAAAAATGACAGAAGGTTGAATTTGGTATAGTCCAGTAAATTATGAAGTAAAGTGAGCCATTAAAATGAAAAAATAAAAATGTATAGTACTAGAAAACATTAATTCATACATTTTCGAATTTTAGCTCGGAGGGGGGGATTACATTTGCGGACCCATGTTCATAAGAAAAAAAAAATACGCTCCTAAAGTTTAGGGCATTGTTTCAGATACACCTCGTATAATGAATTTTAATAAATAATAATATTATTTTATATTTTATGTTAAATAAAAAATTAAAAATATAGTACGAGATAATGCTACGAGATAAAAATAAAATAAACAATTTTATCAATATATTTATTGGACTTAGAAGGATAAAGAAAAATTATTGTTGAACACACACATAAATCTTCAAATTTTCTCTTATATCTCTTCTCTCAATATAAGAAACTACAACTAAGCTGAATGGATTATCATATCAATACATACAATTATCACACACACCAGTACATATATATATATATATATATATATATATATATATATATATATTTCTTATGCAATTAAATTATTTCATAGGGAAAATATTTTATCTGTTAAAATCAAGAATTATTTAATCAAAATGAGTTATTGATTTTCCTTCAAGCGCATCATGCTGTATTTTCCGAGTATAAAAGGCTCATTAAATACAAAAACTTGAGATGCCATCTTTGTGGAAAAATCTGTCTGAGATATTTTTAATTAATTGCTGTATGATAACGACGCGCAACGAAATAGAAAATGAATAATATCAATTCGATAATGACGATCGGCAACATCTCGTGTTGCAATCGAAAGTATCTGGTTGCGCGTCTCATTTTTATATCTAATACGCAACAATATAATTAGCACCTCGAGAGACTTGTTCTATATTTATATATCAAATAATATTTTTACCTATTTCAATCCGTAGATTTTGAATCACGTTATGTGATACTAATACTATCAATATTGATTCACGTGTTCAGATGACATGATACGGGTAAATACAAGGTCCCATTTTGACATCAATTACATTAAAAAGTCTAATCTATAATAATACAATAATTTATACAATAAAAAGAGAAACGAAGTATACATTTACTGTCTACAATAGATTTATATATATACAGGGGGGTGGGGTAAGGGGTGGAGGGGTGAAGTAACTCCGTTCATCTGGAATATTTCCGTTATTCTTAGAGATATGAAGAAAGATTACGAAAATTGTACGGTATCAAAAGAGCCATAATATGCTAGTAATAATTGTTGTGGGTAAAAGCACTTCGGGGATTTCAAGATCATCTCCATTTTATTAAACAGAATCATCTTAACTTTTTTTATATAAATAGATTTCTCGAAATATTTGCCGTAAAAAGTTATAATGGTAGGATGGCCAAAAATTGAATAGCTGACGTGATATATCATTAAACATAATTTTATATAAATTATAAAGCGTCACGGAAAATATTCATTTTTCGATTATCTTACTTCGATATTTTTATGCGCGATATAATGAAAAAAATCAATTGGTGTAAAAAAAGATAACTATGTTTTTTTTTTTTTTGGGTAGGGGATGACCTAGAAATCTCCGAAGCGCCTTTACTTATAAAAAAATTATTACTAGCATATTATGGCTCTCTTGATACTGTACATCTTTCGTAATTACAATGTATCTCTAAAAATAGCAGACACATTCCAGGTGGACAGAGTTACTGCTCCACCTTGTACAATATATACGCACACACACACACACACACATATGTATACATCACGCGCGAGCACGCACGCACGCACGCACGCATACAATATAATACATATATATATATATATATATATATATATACATATATTTAAAATAGATATATTAGAGTATTTACTTCAATAATATATTAATTAAGTAATATGTTTATATAACATTTTTGTATATAACTTAATATAAATTATTATGTTGTCAAACAAAAATTTGTATAAATTTGAATATTGGCTAAATTTTCGAAGTTCCGAAATTTGATGGAGTAAATGTTTTATTAGTTCTTACTATCGCATCATTTAAATAAACTTGAGAACTTTATTATTACAACATACCTGAGATATAAATTCTATAAAAAGTTTATACTTTTAAGAAAAAAACATGTGTATGTGTATGCGTGTGTGCACAAATTCTATTATAAAACTATTAGATAAAGTATAGACAACTGAACTTATCTGAATATGGTGTTTCAAAAAAATAAATTATGTAAAGATTGACGAGATTTTTGTTCGTAAAAGCAAATTAATGTATGCGGGAAAGATAAAAGATCAGTATATTTTAATGGATAATAAAATTCAGAAAGATAAAAAACAACTTGTTAATGAGATTTTAATGAAACGTGCATATTCAATTCTGCATATCGTATGCTTTTTATGAATCAAAAGCGCGTAACGATCGAAATTACAACAGGTAAATGTCCAAAGAATCAGCTTTGAAAAAAAAAAACTGTCTATAATCTATTTATAATTTATCGATAAACTGATTTTGTGAATCGATAGATATCAAATGATGTTTCTTTATCTAATATCTATATCGCAAATCGCTCGTAGCGGATATTGTCAAGATGAGAATAATAAGTGCGAGGTTCATGAAACGATTTGGATTCTTACCTAAAGATAATTTCGCTCATTATTCGGATAAAAGATAATAATTTGTGTCTCACTTGTGATAATTAAAATTGTAATAATAATTAAATTAGTGTCCTTGGCATTGCAAAAACATTTTTAGCGCATTAATCGTAACATGAACTTAATTGCATAAAATGTTTATGATTTTGAAGAAAAAAGTTTTAAAGCCTCATGCGTAGCGTAATTTCGTAAAAAATTTTGCTATGGAAAATGCAAAAGTTTCAAGCAGTTTTGCAATACACTATTAATATTATTATCGCACATATAACATTTACACACAACAATAATACTTTCCCTTTCTATTATAACATAAAAAATTTATACTAAATTATATATGCTTGTGTGCAAGTTTTCACTGCATTAGTATTATTTCTATATTTACATAATATTCTGTGTTTATATCATGTAATTTGATGGGGAGAAAACACAAAAACAAATTTCAAATATCGAAGAATAAATTTAAAAAATTTTATTTTGAAAAATTTGACTTAAAAATAAAATAAAAATAAATCAGTACCTCGACAATTGAGAAAAAAAAGGTATTTCGGACAATTCTAGGATTATATTGATGATAATATCTTGGCGATAAAACTTACAAAATATATGGTTCAATAATACTTCAGTCCGTGTGTAAATACTTCAAATCGTATATACATAGATAATCCCTCTTTTTTATAATCTAATTGTTGATGCTACTAATTATCTCAAGTGTTTTTCCCAAGTGGCTTCCTGTGATATAAAAGATATCATCGATGTATTCGGGCAATAACATCACAACGATTCTGAAAACTACGATCTGACTAATATGGAAAATTTAAGCAACCGAACGATTTTATATTTATAGAAGACACATATAAATGTTTTTATAGCTAGAAAGAAAAAAATGATTAGAGGAAGATATTTTTTCAATCGAGAATGTTAAACACTTGACAATACTCTTCATTACTTCTCTTGTTTTATAAATTTCTACAATTTACAAAATTTTCATCGCTCACACACGTTTATAAATCATAAATTATTTTTATCATAATGTATAACAAAACCTATACAATGTTAAAAAATAATGTATTTATACATAAATAATCCGTATAAATGATCGAGAGAAGTATCTATGATGTTTCAAAGAGCATTTTTCATTATTATTTTTAATAAATTATTGATTCGTTTAATATTATTCTTCAATTACGTGTCTTCCGTTTACAGAATTTATTTTCTATATTCGCACCACATGGTATATTGTTACTTATTTGTAAAATATTAGATTAACAAGCAGCGTTGTCAAACAAATTGTGCGTAAGATTATCGATCTTCACGCGTTCTTCCTTTCTCTTAATCTTATTCATTGATCAAGGCCGCCAGGTTTTAAATGCGGAACCATTCATCTTCGTGTAGACGTCATTTAAATACTTGCAGATTTTCGTACTTCCTGCTGGCTCGCAATATGTTCTAACTAATCATTTCTTTCATTATTTGTTCTTGCATCACTTCTCAAACATATTTACGTATGCAGTAGCTCGATGCAGCTAATATATATGCAATTTTTTTATAATTACAGCTTTTTTACAATTACTTAGCTCATTGACTTTGATGTATAAAAATATTTCGTATAAATGTTGACTAGGTATAAGCCACTAATATGTAAAATTTTTGGCTTATATACGTAAAAATATATAAAAAATTATTAAATTTTATATATATCTAACAAACTCTCTTCTAAACGATCTAATAACTGGATTAAAATTGTAAACCATTATTACTTTATGCTAATGATAGAAGTCAATTTTGCGACATCTAGGCGCCACAGTGTTTATAAAAAAATTAGAATGTATTACCGATGTCTCATAATCGTTTCGGCTTTAAAAGTTTAAAAGAAGACGCTTCCAAACATGCAATTGGTAATCATTGTGGATACAAAGATATATTGAGTGTCCTGGCAAAAGCTTCACGTCTCTGTGTACATATAACATTATGCGCATTTTAATAAAACTGTTGGCGAAAAATGCGCGATACGATAGCAAGATCAACATTTTTCGTTATTTTAGGATATAAAATCACGCATATATATAACGTAAATAATAATAAATCTGAGTTTCAAATGGAAGGTGTTATTATTTCATGGTACAAGTAATATAGATAAATCCAGTCGCATAATATAATTGACAAAAATTATTATTTTATAATCAAGAAGCTTTTATCTTATGATGAAAGATTCAATCGAATTATAAAAATAATATAAAATATAGAGAAGATTATCATGCTAATATATATGAAAAAAGGAAAATTCTGAAATAGAAAAAACATATTAGTTCTAAAAATTAAGAAATCTAAAATATTTTATATTAGGTATTCCGCAATTTTTATGCGATGTGCATAATTTACCAAATTTTCGTACATATCGAGTGAGTGAAAAATTTAAACTCTTGCAAATCTTTGCAATACTGGTCAAGATATCTTATACTCATATTGTCATCAGGAAGAAGCGATACAGTGGCCTTGTAGTGGCGAACGATACCTTATCACCTGGCTAACATGTTTCAGCTGGAAAATCACGTACATATTATTGACTAAAAAATATAGTTATATCTAAACAAACAGATCGATCTCACTTGACAAACAGTATTTACCATGCTTGTAGATCTTTATCACGAATCCGAGCTTAATATAAGATAAAAACAATATATATCATCCGTACTACATTAATTTAAGCATAGAAATTAATAATATATTTCAATAAAGCTAAATTAATGCAACTTGTCGAGTTCACGTATACAATTCATGAAATATAGTAATATGTTAACAACTCGTAAAAAATTGCGTAGAATTCAGATATTAAATATACATGTTTAAATTGATTATAATTAGATCATATATAACAAACTTATGCCATCGTGTAAAGTTAAAATCATTATATTATAATGCATTAAATATTATATTAACAAACAAAAATGATTATTAGATTATCTTGTAATACATTTATATATATTTTTGACTTATATCCCTCCATGTGATGAAACTCATATTAATGATAATACATTTTTTTTTAATATATACAAAATAATATAGTAAAATATAAAAATTAATAAATAGCATATAAATAAATAATATAATTTTTAATTGACATTTTATAATTAAATATTTTTAAAAAGTGTATCTCTTTAAAATCAATTTTTTAAATGAGATATAAATTATAAAAAATGATATCAATATGGCTACAGATAAAAAAAAATTAAAACCTATATTGTTAGATAAATTATAATATTCATATTTTAATTCCTATTAAATTAAACCAATATTATCTACAATTTATGTGTGTGATGCTGACCTATTATTTCACAGATATTCATAAATAATTAAAGTTCTAGTTTCATTGTATGTGTATATCAATAATTCTAAAGTTTCTGATAATTTAAATAAATAATTTTCTGTAACTGTTGAATCGAAGAAAATGCCTCATAAAATAACCTTATTTTAAAACTCTTTAGAAATTGCAGGGATATGATCAGAACTATTTAATTTATACCAAAACTGTTTTAAAATATACAGAACTCTTAAAAATCTGTCAACGTCTCATCTTGTAAAAAAATACCTTTCTCGAGTGATATTCATTAATAAAAAATTATTTAATACTGCTATTAATTAAAACTCTATAGAAAATGAAATGATGCTTAATACTATATGTGAAAACTGTTTTAGAATATATAGAATTCGTCAAATTCTACCAGTATCTCATATACAGATACGTAAAAATATGCCTCTCATATGAAATTAATTAATGATCAAATTATTTAATATTGCCAAAGATTAAAACTATCAAAACTATATGAGAACTTTTTTAAATAAATAAAACTCCCGAAAATTGACCACAATGTCTCACCTCCATTTATATAAATATGCCCTTTTGCACAACATATGCTTAAATATTTATCTATAAAAAAAAATATATATAATTGATGTATATTCTTAATCACACATTAAGAGTAGAATATGTATATGGAAAAATTATGTTTATTCATATATTTATCTTTCTCGCATCATTACATTTTTATAAGTAGATAAAATATATATTGACAAAAAAAAAGAATATTATTTAAAACGCATTAAGTTATTAAAATTGACATTTTGGTTTTAACTAAAAATATGTGATACATATGTGTGTCTGTGTGTGTTTATATGTGATTCTGCTAGATAAATCTTATAAATTATTATATATTTTATTCTGTACATATTTATACTGTACATATATACATAGTTTTAAGTCTTGATTCAGCAGAAAACAGTCAAAATTCCTGAAATTTTCATGCCGTTACTGCAATAGGTTCCTGAATTTTTTCTTTTGTACGATTTTCATTCTCCTCTGGCAAATCCTTTGGCACATCTGGTAGTATAACATTCTTTGGTATTTCAGGAGCCTTCTCGTTGATCTCTGTTTCCAACAATGCATTTAATTCTGTTTCGATTTCGTTTTCATCGATATTGTCTTCTGCAGTGAATGTTGATGACAACGTTTCATCTATTTCTCTCTGCTTTTCAATACCCTCTCTTGTATCATCCATTATTTTTTCAATTTCATCAATAGACAACAAATCGTGTAGCTGTTTTAATGCAGTATTACCAATTTTTAGGCCATCAATAACTTTCATCTCAACTTGAGCAAATTCCAGATCATGAACCATACGCTCAAGATTCTCTAACTGGCCGTCTGCGCGTAACAAAACTTGTTCCTGATATTTCTTTTTACGCAACAAAAGCAATGCACGGCTATAAGAATAATGAATTGCAAAATAGTACACAGTATACAAAACTCGATTCTATGTCATTATATCATATAATATTAATTAGGCAAAAATGTGCAAAAAAAGATTAAAAATTGACAAGTTTTTACAAGATATAATAAATTATCGATATGCATTATAATCAAACATAAAACTTACAGTAAACAGTTGCAAATATATTAAGCTTATATACAATGCTTTATATATATATATATAAAATTAACAATACAAATAAATATAATAATCTAAAGAATGTATAATATTAAATAATAAAGTACTTACTCTTTCTTGCCATTTTTCAAAAGTTCTTTTGCAAGTAATCGTTC
Source organism: Polyergus mexicanus (assembly GCF_030449975.1). Taxonomy (NCBI): domain Eukaryota; kingdom Metazoa; phylum Arthropoda; class Insecta; order Hymenoptera; family Formicidae; genus Polyergus; species Polyergus mexicanus. Next base: position 3,672,655 of record NW_027223346.1, read on the forward strand.
TTTCTCTAAACTTTGTTCAATTTTTCTCTGGTACTGTTTAATTTTATCTCTCACTTGTTTCACTCGCTGCATAAATACGAAGAATTAAATGACAGTGTGCATCTTTGACACTTTCGAGGTTATATATACTATATACTATATATACTATATAAATATTATATTTATATATATTACATGTCCAATATCATGTTTCATTTCTAATATATCGCTAATCAAATAACTGTTAACAATTCACGGGTAAAATCAAATTCGATCATTGATAAAAGAATAATTTAGTAAATTCAAATGTAACGTGATGATGAAAGGCTTAATTCCTTACCAGGATTGCTTTGTCCTGCTCGGTAACACGACTCGGTTGCTTCTTCTTTGCGAAAAAGATCCCCATTTTGACTGCGCTATCGCGGAATCGCGAGTTGAATGTTCAGTTCACTCGCGAATCACGTCGCGTCACGTCCCACGTCTCGTTTGATAGTTCCTGAGTGTATCGAGGTAACCTCCAAAGTAACCTCACTCTGAAGTCGACCGGCCGCCATGTTGGACTAATCGAGATAGATGCGATTTGCGGTTCTCGATGCGTGCGTTACAGTAGCGACATCTAGATCCATTTTAGAGCCGGCGAAACTACTTGGCCAGATTCATTTCTCGGTGCTACGATAAAACAATCGATTGGTACATGTGTGTACTAGCTAAATAGCTATAGATCTATAACTGTGGATCAAAATTACGGAGAAATATTATGGATTTATTAATGTTTTATTAGCTATGCGTGATGTTTTGCCATTCTAGTATATATTATGGACACCGATAATAAGCTATTATTGAAGTATTTTTATGTATATGCGTATGTGACAAAATTAATTTTTTTTAAATTAATTTTCTTAATAATTTTTTCCCTAATTTTTAAATATATAACGTATAGAAAATATTTACAATTGCTTTATCATCCTTGAAACAAAATTATCAAGCATTTTAAACAATATTAAATTATTATGCTTTTACTTTATATACATATATAGTTTATTAAATTATTAATTTATTATTAATTATATTATTTAAGTAATTTTTTAATTTATAAATTCAGTTGGATGCACTAGTGCGTACTGATGCACATTAAAAACTATTATATATAATAATTTATATATAAGCATAATTTATATATAAACATAAATAAAACGATAAGATAATCAATAATAATATACAAGTCTTGAAAATAAACATAACAATAAAGATATGCTTCGCTTAACACTATTTTGGTTAAAAGAACAAAATTCTTCATCCTAATTTATCCACCAAACGCTTCGGAGCAGAAATAGTATATTTAACGGAGTACATTTATTGAATATATAATAACTTTTATAAAATTTATATATTTCTTATATTTTTAAATGTAATTTTACTTGATTAATAAGATTTTTTCAAAATGAAATGACATAAAAAACGCGACATTATCCGGATAAATTTCAATTCGATATACATTTAAAAATTAGATAAAATATTTTTTTCTTTATCTAAGTAAAAATTATTCGAATTATATCGTATTTTTGATGTTATTTTAATTAAAAATCTCCCATTAAAATTATTTTTAACTTTCTAAAATAAAACAAATGTTTTAGTTTTTATTATATATGGTTTATGAATATTATAAATAAATTATTATAGATAAGTAAAGGTTTCTGATGTCAGCGAAAACGAGAGCGAGAACAAATAAAGAGCAAGCGAAATGACATTGTATATTCAAGCTATTTAAATAATATGATTATATCTTAGAAATAAATATATATGATCCTTCTTTTATCTCGTGAAGTTACCGATATTTGCATTAGCCACAAAACGCGGGAATCGATGTTGCATTGCATGAGATATATCACGATTTCATGTTGGTAATCATGAGCGGCATAGTGGACTCGTCGCGCACGAAAAATCGTTCGGGAAGAATCTATACGAAAATTCGGTCTAAAAAGGTAATCGAATAATTATTATGGTTGAATTATGATCCGTTATATATCGCGAATAGAAACGGATCAATATTTTTTGAATATCATCGATAGTTTATTTGCGAAAAGTATTTTTACGTATGCGATATATTTTGTGGACAGAAACGCGTCATTAAGAAATAAATCGAGTAATGGCACAAGTAATAATAAAAGATAAATGAGACAATTAAATAATCATGTTATTGCAATACGAAATAAATTTATGGTCATTGTATTCAAGCAATTTAAATAACATGGTTTTATGTCTTAGAAATAAATACATATGATCCTTCTTTTATCTCGTGAAGTTACCGATATTTGCATTAGCCACAAAACGCGGGAATCGATGTTGCATTGCATGAGATACACGATTTCATGTTGGTAATCATGAGCGGCATAGTGGACTCGTCGCGCACGAAAAATCGTTCGGGAAGAATCTATACGAATATTCGGTCTAAAAAGGTAATCGAATAATTATTATGGTTGAATTATGATCCGTTATATATCGCGAATAGAAACGGATCAATATTTTTTGAATATCATCGATAATTTACGTGGAGAAAATAATTTTACATATGCGATATTTTGTGGACGGGCGCACATAGTTAAGAGGTAAAGCACAAGCAATAATAGAAAAATAATTAATTGAATAATCATATTATTGCAATACGAAGTATCTATGATTATTATATTATCTATGATTATTATATTAGATATCTAAATAACATAATTATATTTGAAATAAGTAAATCCCCCCTCCCTCTCTCCCCACTTTACTTCGTGAAGTTATGATATTAGTATTAATTAGAAAACGCGGATATCAATCAATTTTCTCGTCACATTCGATATATTACGGCTTTATGTTGATATTTATGATGAGCGATATGATAGACGCGTCGCGTGTGAAACAATTTATATGGTAATTCGGACTGATATAATAATTATCACAATTAATAAAATAATTATTACAGGGGACTACGATGTGTTATGTATCGCCAATGGAAACCCCATCAGTATTTTCCGAATATCATCGATGGTTTGTGCGGGAAGTAATCTTGTCTACGGATTCTGCGGACGGGAGTATCATACGGAAATCTCATATAGGAGAATCATGCATGGGAATCGTTATAAGATTGAGGTACAGTAAATTATAATAAAAGATAATTGAGACAATTGAATAATCACACTGTTGCAATAAGAAATATATCTATGATCATTGTATTAAAGATATTTATGTATGTGTGCAAAGTTTCCTGAAGGGGAAGAGAGACTGTAATTAATCTTTGTTTGGAGTTTATTAAAAATGCCTACAAGCGGATGGATTAAAATAAATATAATTATATTATGTTCGAAGAAAGCATATGATTTATTTTATTCTATAAAGTTAGTAAGTTTTATTATTATTCAACGTATGCCGAAAATAATCAGTATATATGATTCACGTTCGTATTTAATAGGAGTACAATATAATAAATGCGTGCGCAAAATCATTCATAAAAATTCAAATAAAAGGATAATTAAGCAATTATGACGATGGGATTACGTATCGCAAAAATGCTTCAATATTTTTTAGATATTTTCGAATAGATTACGCGTGGGAAGTAATTTTGCGCATCGATTGTTGTAAAAAGAAAAAATATTTGATGTTATTAAAAAATTGAGATAAGTCAATCTAGTCAGCGTTCGTAAAATAAAATATACTTCAAATATTTTTATATTACATTTTATAAAATAAATGTTGAATAATAATTACAAATTAAATATTTTGTAATCCGCAAAAGATTAATTTGAATATACGTTTTATTTAATTCATAAATTTAGCACAATTTATACAAAAGTTGTTTTTTTCTGTATATTATATATGATTGTATATCAGTGAATTATTCAATTGTCTTAACTATATTTATGTTACTCGATCGCGCTTTACATCCTCGCGTATATTATTTTATATACACGATAACCGTGTCGCATTCTTGTGCATCTCTTGTGCATGACGGATCGAAAGATTTCGTGGGAGCATGAAAGCGAAAGAAAGAGAGTAGGTAATAGAGCGCGAGACATTATCAAATTCCTTTTTTAAACGAGATCGCAACAAGTATCGGAAAATAATTATATGTATATATGTATATATGTATATATATATATATATATATATATATATATATATATATATATACATATATACATATATACATATAATTATTTTCCGATACTTGTTGCGATCTCGTTTAAAAAAGGAATTTGATAATGTCTCGCGCTCTATTACCTACTCTCTTTCTTTCGCTTTCATGCTCCCACGAAATCTTTTATATGTACAATTATATTATATATATATATATATATATATATATATATATATATATATATATATAATATAATTGTACATATAAAATATTTCGGCAACGACTTTTCAATAACATGGTATTAAGCCTTGGTGGCGTAAACATTGGCGCGCTATTGTTTACGTATCATGATTTTGTTATTACTCATATAGCGACACTTGAATAAGAACTATAGTGGGGTGGGACGCTCCGTCGACATCAAATTCCTTTCTTATGTGTTATCATTCACACGACGACATCCGCGCAGTAAAGTAGTTGTGCGAGACGCTCCGTCAAATTCGTTTTCTAAACGCGATCGCGACAAGTACTCTGCGTTGATACCACTGCTT